>NC_056730.1:685394127-685649127 GCF_019279795.1 Protopterus annectens | reverse complement strand
TCAGGTAAGATGAAGAGATTTGATATATTGATGAGATATAGGTTGAATATTGATGTGAAAGATACTTGGATAGATGGTATAGGGAAATTGGCAAGTTTAAAAGGATAATGCAAGAGTAGGCTTGTGATATATGGGAGTTTATATCTCCCTCTGATCTCTTGGTAAGATTAATGCTATTAATATTTACTGCTGGGTTGAAGAAGAATTGGTTTTAGGTGATGATTTTAACCGTTTCCTTAATTTAGTTTCTAACTTTATAGTGAAGAAGCATAGGATTACTGCACTGGCCAGAATGCTGTCTCTGATTTTTCTCTCAGTTAGTTATGGTGAGTGTGTGTGTGTGTGTGTGTGTGTGTGTGGGGGGGGGGGGGATTCTTCACTATAAATACTATGCAGCACTATATTTTACATATTGTTCACATATGATGAATTTATACCATCACTGTTAACAATTACCTTTCCCAGTGTTTAAGATGTGGGTGACTGCTTTCAGCTGCGGTTCTTTTATATCATTCCCCAGTATTCCTTCAGTTAACTTTCCCTCAGATTACCCAAGTTAAGTTATGGTGATTTAACAATAGAATACAAAACTATTTGAAACCAGAGATGCTTATTCCAGATATCTGAAGAGAAATTAGGGAGTAGAACATAGGAAATGCTATTGTGTCAGCTATACTGTGGTATGAATTAAAGGGTAATCATCATTTACATTTGAAGGAGGTTGCACGTAGGAAGCTGATGGAACTAAGGGCTAAGAGTTATTATTCAGTACTCGCAGAGTTATGGGTAAAAGTTAAAGAGTTGTTCCATGAAGACAAAAAAAAAAAGAAGCCAGCTGTTAGACTGAGGGATTAAGTGGTTATTCATAATATTATGCGTCCTAAAACTGATTATTTTATGACAGTATATGATAAGGTCAAAGTGTTACATGAAGGCCTGCAATATTTACAGTACTTTAATTTGTCCCATACTAGTGATAGAACTGAGGCTATGAAACATTTTCAGGAGAGGTTGACCCTTTCAACCCTAGTTAATAAAGAGAGAGAGAGAGAGAGAGAGAGAGTATTTTAACATTGTTTTTCATGTCTGAATTGCAGGTGCAAATAAAATAGTTTAAAATGGGTAAATCACCAAGTCTAAATAACCTGACAGAAAGCTATGTCAATGTAGCCTAGCACTACATGTTTGAAATAATACAAAAGGATATTTGAGGGTGTAGAAGGAATCTGGGAATATAATTTTCCCATGTTGTATAGTGGGTACTGCGATGGTGATGAAATCAAGGAAATCATGGGATGGGTTTTGTTTATATAGACCTATTATCATTCGTAATGGGGATTATCAGCTATTTATAAACATTTTTGCACAGTGGTTGCAAATATGATTACTGGATTGATAAATACTAAGCAGGTCTGTTTATTGATGGAACTGATGGGCATTCTGTACCATTAATTTTATTGTTAATAGACTATACATCCTGGAAAAGCTTAACACCATTATTCCTGGCCTTGATGCCAGTAAGACATTCAATAAATTGTGCTGGAATTGTTTGTTGGTCCTAGTTTGCAAGAACAGAGAGGCAGTAAGCTATACATATACAAAAATAGAATAGAAGTAACAATATATGACAAAAACTGTATAGTAACAATAAATGTAGCAACAATTATAAGAGATGCAAATTTTAAAATTCACATGATTATATTTCATGTTTGCATCATAGTGGAAATGTTGTAGGATAGTGAGAATCAGGGCAGGGGATGGTGGTGGAGTTAAGATGGGGTTAGGTAAGAAGCAGTATGACTATGTGATTCAGGCTGCTATGTGGCAAGTACAGTTTAATTTGGTGTGGAGGAATTTTTTTAAGTTTAGCTCTGAAGGTGGTTAAGGGGGATTGTAGTTCCTTGAGGTGGATGGTGAGGGAATCCCATATTTTAAAAGTATGGTAGAGAACGAGTGGTCAGTGCAGTAAAGACTGTTTTTTGAGGATTGGAATGGGGAGTTTTTTGGGTGATGCATCTGAGGTTGTAGTATGTGTGTTTAGCATAATGTCTGGCAGCTGGTGTTGGAAATGAGTTGGGTTGGAGAAGTCTGAAGATGAGAGAGCTTTACAACAGGTTTACTCTATGATGGACTGGGAGCCATTTTGTTTTTGAGAGTGAGATAGTGATGAAGAGACTGTGTCTATTACTGGTTAGACCATATTCAAGTTGGGACAGAAGAACTCCTTTGCCTATAGCTGTCCTGGTTGGTTTAGATAGTGTGAGAAGAGAAGGGAGTTAAATGTTGTCCTCAATTTTTCTATATAGGTATTGAATGTTATTGATTGGTCTAGCCACAGACTAAGGTATATGAAGGAGTGGGCTGTTTCTGTTGTTATGCCACATAGGGTGGTGATAGTGAGTGACTTTGGTGATTATTTACATAGTGCCAAATAGCATGATTTTGGTTTTGTAGGATTAAGAACTAGTCTGTGGTTTATGAGCCAGGAATTGATGAGTCAAGGTCTTTTTTTAGTTGTGTACAGATTGTAGAGTGATTGTGACTGGACCTAAACAGTACCATGTCATCATCACAGAGGATGTGTTCTAGATGTGCAAGACTGTGAGATAGTTTGTTAATGAAAATATAGAAAAGAAGAGGAGGTAGGATCGAACTTTGGGATACCCCCATTGAAAGAGGTGTGTACTGAGAGACAGAAGCACTTAATTTAACTGTGAAGTATCTGTTCATCAGGAAGTCCTGGAACCAGGTGAGGGATGTGTTACTAATACCAATGTTCTAAATAGAGAAAGAGAAAAGGACGTGCCCATGGTTGAGTAGGTCAAAGGCAAATTAGCAAACAGGTCGGAGGGGACAGATCAACAAAGTTGCTGTATGCAGACAATGTGGCATTACAGGCAGACTCTGAGCTAGAACTTCAGCAAAGGATAGAAGAATGGAATGCAAAACTGAAGGCACATGGGATGAAACTAAGTACAGATAAGACAGTGGCAATGGCAGCAATTTGGGGAAATCAGAAGAAGCTGAGAATGGAGAATAGAAGGGAAGGTAGTGGAACAGGTAAACAGCTTCAGGTCTCTGGGAGAGGTGGCTGAGGAGAAGGGAAGTCTGAATGAAGAGGTCAAACCTAGAATCAAAGGGGCTGCAGCCAGTTGGCATACAGTGTCAGGTGTAGTATATGACAGAAGAATGCCAAAGAAGTTGAAAAGTAAGGTGTACAAGACAGTGGTGCAACCCTACTGTATGGTACAGAAACCTGGGCAGTAAAGGCAGAACAGTTGAAGAAGATAGAGGTGATGGAAATGAAGTGCCTGAGAAGGGTGGTAGGATGCACACTGTGGGTCACACAAAGAAATGAGGACATAAGCGCAGAAGCCAAAGTAGCTTCAATTGCAGAAAAGATCAAAGAGAACAGATTACAGTGGTTTGGACATGTGCAGAAAAGCAGAAGACAATATAGTGAGGAAGATTTAGGACAGACAGGAAGAAGGTAAGAGGAAGCAAGGACATCCAGCAACGAGGTGGATGGATTGTGTGAAAGAAGATTTTAACAGTCAGGCATGAGTGTTGAAGAAAGCAATAATGTGGCACTGAATTGAGAGAGTTGGCAACAGTTAACAGGATACCCCAACCCCAAGTAGAAAAAATAGGAAAAAGGGGGCTGATGATGATGATGATGATGATTAGGTCAAAGGCTTTTGTGAGGTCAATGAATATTGTACCTTTAAAGTTGTCTTTGTCCATGTTGAAGTGAAAGTCGTCAGTTTGATACTAAAATGCCATAATTGTACTACAATCTGTCCAGAATCCATGCTGTTTTAAGGTAAGGAGATGGTATTGTTGAATATAGCATGATAGCTGGATATAATTAATTGTTTGTAGTACATTATCAAGATAGGGCAAGATTGAAATAGAATAGAAGTGTGAGTTTTTGAAGTTTAGGTTGTTTCCCCGGAGAAGTAATCACTGCTGTTTTCTGGCCATTTGTCATTATATTTTTTTAAGGCTAAGGTTAAAGATGTGATGTAGCAGGAAAAGATGTGTTCTGAACTTGGGAGAGAGTTTATGGGCATGCCTTCAGGTAGGTTACTGATTGGTTTACATGACAAAATTTATGAAGGGGACTCTGCAGTGTTGTAAATTGGGCAGCATATTTCTCACTCTCTGAGTTTGACCTGAGGAATGAGGGAAGGGTGTCACCATCTTCACTTGTATTTGTCTTGGTGATTAAACCATTGACTTAGACTATCATGGAAGAGGTTGCAATATAAGTTATTATGACTGATGGGGACTTCATAATATAAATGTATTTAGAAGTGATATGATGGTGTTCTTTGGAAAACCAGATTATTTTGTAGTGTTACTGTGTAGAGTTGTTTTCAATTACTTTCTGTATACACTGTGAATTCGGGTAAGACTATGGTAATGTCCGTTTGTTGTTCACCTAAAGTTGCAATATAGAATGCATTCCCCTTTGGTTGATATGCAGAATGTATGCAATAATTTGGGTGAAGGTAAGAGGCTGATCTTCTGCCACTAGAAAATGCATTTTAATAAACTTGTGTATATTGAAAGTTACATTTTGAATTAACTTCTCCAAACACACAAACCAACTCCACTCGAACTCCAGTGCCAATGCCAAAAAGTCAATAGTACTCCAGCATTGCTATGTTGCAGTAATCACTGATAGATAATAAAATAGATAACAGATCATTTTAATACTGTGGTACACAATAGACAGGTTACAGGATGGTTCACACCAGCGTCATGATGGTGTTGCTTTAATTACTTGCAAGCTTCTTTAAAATCAATTACATCAGTTAATTATGTTCTAATTAACTATATAAAGTGATTTTCAGTTAGTGGTGCTTCGTTTTCTGACAAAGTTGGGGCAGGCGCCCTGACGAAAAGTGTATGTAGAGTAAACGCACTTCAAGTTTTATAATATAATAAATCCTGCTTTTTTAAGAAGAAAAGTAGTCAGTGATTACTGCAACATAGCAATACTGGAGTACTATTGACTTTTTGGCATTGGCATTGGAGATCGAGTGGAGTTGGTTTGTGTGTTTGGAGAAGTTCGTTTATATTTCCACAAATTTTGAATTAAATCAGCTGGTCTTTCTTATGGGACACCACTTATTAGCTGTGAGGATGACATTGTTTTCAAAATAGTTATTTGTGTGTGTCGGATGGTAGATATCGCACACATACCTGGGGGAATAGCACTGTGTTTGAAATTACAAGGTTGTTAAATCAAAATGGAAGTTGATAGATGAATACTAGTTTAACTTCTCTGAATGGCCATTTTAAGCCTAGCCAATAACCCAAGGTCAAAATTAACCCCTCTACCTTGTGTTTACAAGATAAAGAACTTGACCATTATGCCAAATCCACCCCACATGATTTAGATGTATATTATAAAGACAATATGACATATTATTAAACAGATGTGGTTATAATGAGCAAATGTTAAAAGTTATGATGGTTGGTCTTAATAAAAATGATTTCACAAAACAAATAGTAGGACCAATATAATGAAAGTTTCTCAGTTTTCTTCACTTTTCTTTGGCATTTTTTATTTGGGTGTACATGTTGGTAACATTATCCTATGACTCAGTAAGTTTGCAGAAGTCTGAAAACTTAGAGTGTTGTTCTGTCCCCCTGAAAGACAATAGTTTTCCTGAAAGAGTTAGAACCAGTTAGAACTGCCACCCCTTTGAAAGCCAAAAGAGAGACATCTTTTACTGAAATGTATGAAACATGAAATTTTATACAACCACTCACATTTTTAGCCAGGACGTATTTGTATATGTTTGAAAAATAAAGCCTTGAATTTGTAGAATTTAAGTTGTTTTATGAAGCACCAATGCATTTTAAACTGAATAGTTTCCTTGTTCTGTAATATTTATATGACAGTTAGAAAATAAAAGTTTATAAAAATAAAATACAAATTGAGACATTCCTGTTAAAAAAAGGAACACATGATAAAACTGTAACAAGAAGCTCCTTTTCTGAAAGTGAAAGTAATATCTGATTTGAAAATAAAAAAGAATGACAGTATCACCACTTGCATATGGGATTTCAGTGGTGTAGATTCCATGTCAGTTCACTACTAATACCCATCTGTATTTAAACTTGGAGCTTTCTGCTTCTCTACCAATGACTTAACTGGAAGAAAGACTGCAAATTTAAACAATAATTTGTTTACTGAATACATAATAATGTAGAGCCACCACCCTTTAAAAGACTGATTTCTCAGTGTGTGGAAGGCATGTCTGATATTCAGAAGATAATGTAAGATAAGCCATAACAATGCTTTACCCCAAGACTGCAGAATATATGAACTTTACAATCTACAGAAAGAAGCAAAAAAAAGCACAGCTGCATTCTGTATAGCCCTATTTATATAGCCTTAAATTAATTTGAAAAACAATGTAAGTATTGAGGACTTAAATGAGCTATGTAATGTTTGACTGAAAATGATTGGGTAGATTGTAAGTGATGTATAATGTTTACAACTGGGAGTGTGTCAGTATGTGGTGTGGTTGTTTTCATTTATATAAATGTATGATTGCTTATGTTGTAAGTTTGTTTGTTTGTGTCTTTCGGCTTTTCCCTGTTAGGGGTCACCACAGCTGAACTCCGGTCCGCTAATGATTGGTAGTGGATTTTTACGTACCGGGTTACCAGCCCTGACGCATGACCTTCAACGAAGGCACGCTGCATTGACATATGCCTCCACACAGAAGACACTCTTGCTGAGAATCGAACGGGACGTCTTGCTACGAGGTGACAACACTACCGCAGCACCACCACCGCAGTTATGCTTGATGGTTGAATAAATGTGTCTCATTTAAAAAAAGGGGCAAGAACTAAGTAATTTAGTTAATGTTGCTTAGGTTATATAATATTTAGCAATATATGTGAAGTATAATGTTAGTATAATGTTTTAATGTTAATTTCTTAGTACAGTTTGATTACTTTTGCATACATGTACATTTACCTATGTCACAAGTGGGTGTTTAAAATAAAAAAAAACACTTCTAAAAATCATTATGGTGCATGTTGTTTTCTAAGAAAAAAACAGCTAAATTATATTAATATTTCAAAGGTGATGCTGAAAAGTCTAATATCAGAAGAGAGAAAATAAAATAAATGAGGAAGATCGTTCTGTGTTAATTGTCTTGGTAATGGCTGTTGGCTGTTACTGCATTACTACAGTCACCACGGTAAAGGAAATTGTTTAATTCTGCTCTCCAAAGCTGATTATTGATAGTATTTTTGAAGAAATATATCTGCAAATTAATTTGAACTGTGCTTACTAGTTTTCAGTTTTGGCACTCTTTTAAGATCACAGGTGACATGCAGATATTTTAGACTTGTTGTCCTTTACTTGTTTCTATGTGGAGTCTTAAATGAATATCCTTACTCTAGTTATAAAGGTATTATTGTAACACTGAAATTGAGGTAACTGTTCTCTTCTCTTCTCTCCCAGAAGGTTCAAAAACAAGAGTACTTAACAAATGACCTTTTCCCAGGGTCTTAGACAAGATCTGCAGTTTTCCTAAATAATGCTATGAAAGCAATAGCATATTAGTTCAACATTTATCCTATGATTTATAAGTGCCACTGTTCATCAGCATCACTTATAGTCATTCACGTCATCCTTGGTCAATATACATCTGTTTTTCATTTTCTTCCCTTTCATCTTAAATTGTACATTGCCGTCACTAATGTAAGACATTGGCAATACATATTTACATCTGTATGTGCCCACATAAGACATTACCAAGACAAACCTGTGTGTGTGTGTGTGTGTGTGTGTGTGTGTGTGTGTGTGTGTGTGTGTGTGTGTGTGTGTGTGTGTGTGTGTGTGTGTGTGTGTGTATGCTGTTATCATTAGCCTATAACCTTCAAGTTCTAACATGCCTATACCAACAACTCGCTTATTCAAAAGCATAGATGCACAGAATGATCTTCATGCAGTGGTTGGTTAAATAGTTTTGCTTGGTTTTATAGTGTCGGTGGGTAGTATCATAATTTAAATATTTTCAGTGTTATCCTACTTTCCTTGAAGGCAGAAATGCTGAGGAGCTAGAAAATGTTATTAATGCTCATTTGAACATATCAGTTAATGTTGTTGATTTAAAACAATGCAGAATGTGTTCATTTGTTCTTGTATAACCAAGTAAGTAAAAATACTCAAACACAAATGTACACATTGCACAAACAGATGTATTGTATACATATGTATGTGTTTGCATCTGGTCATTGTGCAGCACGTTTTGATTGTCTTTCCTGGTACTGTTTTGATGTAGATAATTTGTTCTGTGTAGCACCTGTTTTACCATTTATTTGATTATTGAGATAGAGGTTGTACACTGGTACACTGAAAACGGAGATACTTCAAATGAAAAATAAATGTAGATGGGTAATGTGAGTAAAATGTGTACATGACACTAAATGTATTTTTACTTGGAATTGCAGCCCTTATTTGCACGCAAGAGTCCGGGAAATATTGTCTGACTGTGCATTGCCAATATCTGTCTTAACTTTTTCCTTCGTGGGCTCATTTCTCTTTAAGGAAATAAAAAGTAAGTTATTTCTATTTCATAATTTATACACCTTGTGCTATATATTAAAGATGGCAGCTAACCTACTAATATTATTATTTTGGTCCATAAAAAAAACTGGTATTTCTTGACATGCTGTAAATATTAGCATAATATAAATGTTTGGACAATTAAACTGTGTACAAGTTATGAAGGAACACAATACATGAGTCTTTGTGCCAGGTGCAAGTAAACCATTTATGATAGCAGAAAAAAATGCCTACATCCAGTTTGTAACTGAAGTCTCAGAAGGAATGAATGGTATGTCATTGAGAATCAGAAGACAAATGGCCAATGAGAAGTTTCAAAACTTCGAATGTTCTAATATCGACCCCTATTCAGCGAAAGCTGAAAATATCAAAGAAATAGAAAACCATTTTTTTTCCTAGGGAAAGAATTCAGTTGTCTGTTTCTGTTGCGTCGGTATTTTCAGCGCTGTGGTGGACAGTTACAGCTCGGGTTCAGGTAAGTGTGCGATTGAGTGCGGGTTAGGTTAGTTAGGGTTAGGGTGCAGGTTAGGTATGTGTGCGATTCTGTGGATGTGAGGGTTAGGGCGGGTTAGGTGAGTTAGGGTTAGGGCGTGGGTGAGGTGAGTGTGTGATAGTGATAGACCTTAGGGTTAGGGTTTGGTTTAAAGTAAGTGGATAGTTAGTGGTGTGTGTATAGTTTAGTGTAGGGTTAGGTGCAAGATTTTAGATGTACGTGTGTCGATTGCTGTTTGTTTGGTGTGCTTGTGTTATGTGTATATGTTTTGGAACAGCAAATTTTTTTTCCCTAAGAAAAAATTTGCTGTTCTGTATGTTCGATGTTTTCAGCTTTTGCTGAATACAGGTCAATATTAGAACATTCAAAGTTTTGAAACTTTGATGCTCTAATATAGATACTGGTATTTAATATTAACTTTGTAATGCCCCCCCCCCCTCTGGGCCAATAATCAAGGAGCCTCAATCCTCTCCACTGACACTGGTGAGGAATATTCACTTACTAGAGCAAGGCAAGATGACACGGGTGAGTGGTCCTTCTTTGTCAGGTTTCAAAAATAGACTGCTGAGAGTTAAGTGACATCTCTCATTAATATCTAAATATTTCAGTGCTGGCTATAGAATGACATCACATCTGGTCATCTAACTCTGGTTCCCACACTACCCCCTTTACTATTAAATGAACCAGAATCTAGTGCATATGTGTCGTCATACACACAGACAGAACTTTGATAATATGTGTTATAGCATCTGGAAACTATAAAACCATTTCCCAAACTTCCACCCTTCCAGGGTAGTAATTAGTTTACCCCCTAAGGACAATACAGGAGGATTCCTAGTCCTGGTTTTCACAGAAATTTTGTTTCTGGCTGCAGTCAGAACTGCATGATACAATCTTTATGGCCTAAACCAGGTAATTTAATTTCAGACTATTTTTCAAAGTTAGCTGGACTGAGATTTACCTCATCTCTTCCATTATCCTCTGTTACAATATATTCATTTTGACAGTTAAAATACAGTCTGACATACAGGTAGACCACCTAGAAGAGCTCCTACACCAACATGGGACCTCAACTTTGTTCTGGAAAAACTAACGCTACCTCCCTTTGAACCAGCTTTTTCTGCAGACCTTCAGTTCCTATCTTGGAAGACTGCCCTGCTCCTGGCAATAACTTCTGCTAGGAGAGTTTCAGAATTGCAGGCACTTATGGCAGTGGAACCTTTCCTCATTTTTCATCAAGACAGAGTTTCTCTACGAACTAATCCTTCCTTCATGTTAAGGTGGTTTCCAGTGTAGCTCTAAATCAAACCATCCACCTACCCACTTTCTACCCCAATCCACAGAACAAAGGTGAGAGACTCCTGCATTCCTTGGACATTCACAGGCAGCTTCGTTACTACTTGGATAAAACTAAGGCTTTCAGAAAAACTGACCAGCTCTTTGTTTTCTATGCTACAGCTTCTCAAGGGAGGGCCATATCCAAGCAAACCATTTCTAAATGGATAGACCACTGCATACAGTTCTGCTATACCCATCATGGGAAACCAGTTCCTCCTACCATTAGATCCCACTCTACCAGGGCAACAGCTACCTCTGCAGCCTTTTTCAGGGGGGTTCCTAACAAGGAAATCTTAGAAGCTGCAACTTGAAGTTCTGTGCACACCTTCACCAAACACTATCACTTACCTCTTTATTCTAAGTCCAGGGCAGGCTTCGCCACTGCAGTTCTGCAGGGCCTCATTGTCTCCACTAACCCTCTACGATGCCTCTACCCTATCTTAGCTTTGGGACTCAACCCAAGTGTAATGACTGCAGCAGGATAACACGATGAACATAGTACAGTTTTGTACCTACCATAAATGTAGATGTTCATGTGTTCACCCTGCTGCAATCCAGGTTACCCTCCCTCCAACCCCTCTGATTTACTGGCTAAATCTTTGCTAGGCCTTACTGATGTATTTGCTTTTAGCTGAAGGGATTTTGTGTTTGTACAGTGTTCCCACCTTTTGGTACTAATTTGGATCACCTTTTTGGGGGCACCTGACATCTGGGGCAAGAAAAACTGAAGAAAATGGCGTCGGTTGCAATATATGTACCCCTGGCACACTGACGTCAGGGATGAGGCGACAGCAACCGACGTCGGGCCAAGACTTTGGAAATCCGGCCGACTGCGGGACCACCTGACGACAGGATAACCCAAGTGTAATGACTGCAGCAGGGTGAACACTCAAACATCTCCATTTATGGTAGGTACAAAACTGTACTTTTCTTTTCTGTCCAGCAGGGCCCACTGTTGGCAAATTTTTAACACAAGCAGCTTAATAAATACATTTTCAGTGCAAGCACTTGTGCAAATCAGTTTGATATACAAGTGACATATAATTATTTACAAAACTCCAGCTAGCTATGCTAGCGTATATTACACATCTACTGCCCTACTTCTCCTGGCACAGCTGGCAATGCCTCACATCATCACAAACTTGTCCCTGGATGAAATGTTATTTTGTCATATGCACCTATATCCCCTCAAGCTGGGATCAGTGGTGGCTGCTGACTTCAAAGCAAAGGATGGGTGGGGGGCTTCAGGCAGCAACTGAATAGGTGGATGTACATGCAGTGGGGAGAGGGTTTATTACAGCAAGTTAATGACCATTACTTGTAGTCAGACAAGAGATGGGGTCATTCACTTTTACTCATAATCTACCTCAGTGTGTACCCACTCATTATAGCCATTGTACTGACTATATGCACCTTAGATATCTGGCTGCAATCAACAAGACCAGCATCGGGTAAAATGTCACCCTGGACAAAGGACTCCATTGGCTCCCCTATTGTCCACTAGTTACCTTTGCATTTTCCCAATGCAACCCCTGCCCTATTTTCCCTCATGCTAGCCCTGCACCATCCTGACTGGTTACGTCTTTCTTGCATTTTATCTTGTAGGTCCCCCATGCTATTAAAACATTCTAGTTGGCCAAAACCCTACCATAATTAATTCTGGAGGAAGTAACTGAATTAAACCAGGGATCTAAGGGCTGCAAGGCCATAGAAGTCGTAGAGTTGTAGATTCTGTGAGGTACATCCTAGAGCTTTTTTTTACAGCCTTTTGATTTAATGATGACCTGAATAAAAAAATCATGAGTGAAGAATGCTATTCAGTCTTATTTTTTTCTTTCAAGTTAAAATAAGTTGTGTCTAAAACTTAATGTTCAAAGCTAAGAAAGTAGCAGTTCCCCAATAAACTAACAATATAAATACAAGGATGTATAAATCTTCCTACCCCCTCCAATATATATATATATATATATATATATATATATATATATATATATATATATATATATATATATATATATATATATATACGTGTGTGTATGTATATTTGTGTATATATATATATATATATATATATATATATATATATATGTGTATATATTTTTTCCATGTACTATTCTGGTGTTGGATTGGGATGAAAGTAAAAGTGCAAATGTCCAGAGGTATACAATATACAGCTAAAGGACAGGGAGAAAAAGACATTCCACACAAAGACAAGGGACATATGTAGATTCCACACAGAAGGTGACAGACAACACCTCAACAGAAGAACTAAGTGCTCTTAGGTGGCAAATACTGCTCAATGCTCAGTGACTATCATACACATCTTGCCCAGATTACAACAGAAAATTGAATACAATACCGATGAGCAGTTGCACTAGAAAGTAAAAACAAAATATGCAAAATTATTTTTAAAAGCCAGAATAACTGTTTATCTTGAACAAATTACAACAGTGTCAATCACTTTCTTCCACAAGTAACCCCTGTAACTGGAATTAAAGCCAACTTTTCAGAAATCAGAATGTAATAAAATAATAATAATAATAATAAATTGGCCACAGCAATTTATTTTAAACCTCCCTCCACAAATACAATTACAGCAACTTGTATGACTGTTACTGTACACCTCAGATGTTTTGATTGTGATCAAATGAATGAATAAACACATAACCAACACTGAAATGTACCATCTTCTCAGTTCACTGTTGTTGGGATGCACAACTCATTGCAGAGTCCCCCACAAAGGACCAACATTAGTGACATCTATTGCCTTTGTATACTTAGAAACATTCTTGTATAACAGGCTTTTTAATAGCATGCTTTTTAGTGGGTTGTTACATATGAAACTCAAATGGCATCATTATTTAATGACTGCAGTATTCACGGATTTGCCAGGAAAAAGCAACAAACGTGATAAGGGACAGACCAAAACATGACAAAAAATAAATAAATAAATAAATATATATGAGAAACTCTGTGAAAGCAGGAGCAACTGACAGCATGTACGCGCGCGTGCGCGCGCACACACACACACACACACACACACACACACACACACACACACACACACACACACACACACACACACACACACACACACACACACACACACATTCTCACACACACACACACACACACACACACACACACACACACACACACACACACACACACACACACACACACACACACACACACACACACACACACACACACACACACACACACACACGCATACACACGTGAGCAGTGCTACACGCACACACACACGCATGTGTGTGCATATGTAACCAGCCACTAAAGACACTTATATGACTGTACACCTCAGATCTTTGATTGCAATCAAATGAATGAATACATACATAAGTAAATAGCATACAGGAAATTATTTTGTCACCTCACTGTTATCGAAAGAGAGTGCAGCTCATTGGACCCCTATACCTCTTAACCATGCAGCACATGCATCAAAGCGAAATGTTGGACAGTGGACCAAAATCAGATACAGATACAGCCTTCATGTACCTAGAAACCTGCTAGCATAACAGGCTTTGTATCAGTATGTTTTTTGAATGCTGTTAAAAAGGAAACTCGACTATTATTAATATTTAGTGACTATAATCTCCATTTATTTGCCAGAAAGCCACAAACCTTACAAGGAGAAGACCAATATATGATGAAAAAAAATGAATGAATACATAAATGCATACATACAAACATATATACATATATCTACATACATAAACTGAACCCCCCCATACCTCTCAATCTCATCAAAGAGAAAGCTACAATAATGGTGGATAGTGAACAAAAGTAATGACAGTTACAATCTTTATATACTTAGAAATTTGCTGTCTTAACAAGCTTTGCAATAACATAACATTTTCATTATTTATTGATGTTAATTCTCACTTGTTTACCAGAATAGCCACAAACATGACAAGGAACAAACAAAAATATGAGGCAAAAAATTAATGAATGCAAGCATACATAAATTTTATCCCCCATAACTCTTAGCCTCGTAGCCCATGAATCAAACAGAAAGCTAAAATAAAGGTGGACAGTCAATAAATATAAAAGACAGCTATAGCCTTTATAAAATTAGAAACTTGCTAGCATAACACGCTTTGCAATAGCATGCATTTTTTTTAATTAATAAGTGACTACAGTTGTCACTTATTTGCCAGAATAGCCACAAAGTTTACAACAAGGCAAATAATAGAGCCATTCTGCAAAATCAGGGATAGTTGGGAGCATCTATGCCACCCCCTCCACTCACAAACACATACACACATACAAATACACACACACACACACACACACACACACACACACACACACACACACACACACACACACACACACACACACACACACACACTTAAATTAAATACTTACCTTCCCAATAGCTGGCAGTAGAAGGCATAGTGTCTGTAAAAACAAATAAACAAAAAATAGTATACTTAAAAATTAAAAAAACATTTTGTTCCATGGCTAGTTCCTCTGCACTAGAAGTTCACTCATTTAACTTCCTGTCTATGATTGTTTGAGTCAGCTGAGGCATCCTGACCCAATATGAAAGGCTCCTCCCAATTTGAATTAGCAGCTCAGCTAAGGGAATTTCTGACATCTACGATAGCAAGATGAAAAAACTCCATGGACTGGTGGAATTGCTTTTTGCTTGTCTATTTTAAAAACAGACCAGCGAATGAAATAAGATAATTTTTTTCTTTGAATTGCTTTAATTGCAGGTGCTACAGCCCATCGGCCAGTACTGTGGACTACTCCTGACTGGTATACAATGATGTACTTCATGTGGAGTGAATGCTGTCATGCACACACTACAAGATATCTGCTAGCCCCTGTTGCATTTTGAAGCCATATCTACCTGTTACACCTGTTATAACTACCTGTTATAGTCCTTCCTTGTGTGCAGAAGAGGTGAATACAAGTGTAGGCAGTCCCTCTTCAACCACAATTACCTAAAGATAGACAAGATGTTCATGACTTGCTCAAGCCTTCCTTCCTCATAGATAGCTTTCTGGCTACCAGGTCACTACTCAAACATGAGTCATCAACAAGGCAAACTGACATTGCATCACTTGGCCTACTGGAGGTTGGAAATTTACTCCAGTCAATATAATAGTAGTCTCCTTGGTGACCAGTATTCAGGTAGAGAACTGACGCTTGGAGTTTGAAAGTATTCATTGAATGTTCAGTCTGTAACTTCTTCCCCTAATACGCATCCACATGCACGCACACAACATGAAAGATATATGCATGCACACAAGCACATACTACGCACACACACACACACACACACACACACACACACACACACACACACACACACACACACACACACACACACACGTACATACATTACACACACATGCGCACACAGACATATACACACATTCAGACTCACCCACACAAACACATGCACCTTTTCTGCCTGCTTGATATATATCAAGGTTTTGCCATGTGTAAAGGAAAAAAAAACATTGTCATTGTTTTTCGGAAGTGTCCCAAAAATCATTGATACTCTATATTTGTTTGTTGTTTGCACCCCAAGATTTATCATGCAGTGTTTTAAGACTTTAAATCTTTGAAAGTAAACTCAGAACTCATCTTGTTTGCTGCTTTTCCAGTATATTATGAACCTTTTTTCTTCTCTATTATTTTTTTGAATTTACATAGCACAACTCCATGTTTGAGGATTTTGAAACTTTTAAAGGAAAACTGTGCAGTCACCTCAGGTGCTTCCAATGATGCTGTGGATCTTTGACTTTTTTATTTTTCTTCTTTTACTATATCCATCATTCTGCCACTTGACACTTGTAGCTTACACAGCTTGTACTTTTGTTCCTTGTATTTATTTATTTCACTGTCTGCATTTTTTTTTAATTTCTTTATTCTTCTTTATTTTCTGTCATTTATATCCCAGAATATGATCCTTTTGTGTCTGAGGATTCTGTTAGTTCTTTTAAAAATACCATATATTTCTTTTATTTTCTCCTTCTCTTTTCGATATGTTTGTGTCATGATTATTCTACTGCAATAATATTTTAGAGACAACTCTGCATATTTGGCAGATGTTTGAAAGCAATCTTTACAACGACATCTGAATGTGACAATTCTGGGAGTCTGTGTCCATTCATTGTATCATATCTATGTTATTATACCACATATTTGATATTTGAAATTTTGAAAGAAACGTCTATGGCTTCAAACAGTTTGTCCTTGCACACCAGAGATTTTGAATTTCATGGTACAACTGCATACACACACACACACACACACACACACACACACACACACACACACACACACACACACACACACACACACACACACACACACACACACACACCATTCTCCCTACACACTAACATAACCTCTCTACTACATTAAAGCAGGGGGGCAAGCCCTCCTGCACCCCCCACACCACCCCTACTTAGTTATTCTCATTCCGAGGCCGCACTACATACAAACACACACAAAGCACCACCGCACAAGCTACATCCTCCTCGCACACACACACCACAGCAGCAAAACACACTGACACACCACAGCCCCTACCCAAAACCCTTAACACACACACACACACACACACACACACACACACACACACACACACACACACACACACACACACACACACACACACACTTACCTGAATAACTAACCACAGCGAAACCTCAGAAGCGCAAAATCCAAAACCTCTGGTATTTGAGGTTTTGAATTTCGTGCTAATGCACTTTCGCTGTTCTTAGGATTCGACTTTCTGGGCTCGAAATACTGAAATTCGATATTTCAGTATTTCAAGCTTCTGAAGTGAAAAAAAAATATATATATATATATATATATATATATATATATATATATATATATATATATATATAATATATGGATTCACTTTACAAGATCAAAATTTTGAAATCTCAGATTTCAGAATCTCAAGCCCATAAAGTAGAAAATCCAATAACCCGAAACCACAAAACCATGAAAGCCTAAATCCTGAAACCACAAAACCACAAAATTCAAAATCCCCAACACTTTCAAACACCAATACAACACACACGCACACAACTAATCAAGCACACACACTTACCCTTATGATATGTAGGGGCAATCCCCTTGCACCCCCTATTTAAATATTCTAACTCCACGTTAACAGTACACATACACGCACATACACACAAAACACCACCACGCAATATATATATATATATATATATATATATATATATATATATATATATATATATATATATATATATATATATATGAAACAAACAAAGAACAACAAGAAGCTGGCTATCAAAGGAAAGCACCATAGTAAAAATTATCATTCAAATGCAGCAACCAGTGCATCCATTATGGCTGTCATAAAATTAAAACTTTAATAGAATAAAACATCCATAAATAGCGCTTTCGGATAACTCAGTATCTTTCATCAGATCAAACCTTCCATGCAAACAATTCCCTCTTTAAAAACTTCACCAGTGAATCAAAATCATTGCAATAATCTATGCAGTAATCTATGCTCCTTTAAGGCTGGTTTGAGAGGTAGATTGCTGTTAAGCCCAGGTAGTTTATCAGCCTGTAAGTTACCTATCCCGTTCATCTCAGCTGTCTCAGAAACATTCATTAAATCTCCTCCACTCGTATTCTTCTTAATGACCTTTAGGGCCAAGAAGCGAAAGCTGTGACCATTCTTTTCCATATATGTTTCATCAAAGGATTCTTAGAATCATTTAACCTAATGTCACTTATATGTTTTGAAATTCGTTCCTTAAACTTGCCATAATAAAAGGAACTGCATAAAACACAGCATAAATAATGTTTCTGGTCCTGCAGTCTGCATAATATGTCAGCTTATACATTCACTGGATGTACCAAAACATCTGAAGTTAAAATGTATTTATAACAGGTGCACATACAGCATGTTAAAGTCTCTATCTTGTTGGAAATTGGCTTAGATCTGGTCAAAGACCTATTATATAAAATCTTCTTTAAGTTGTTACAGTTCATTTTTTTTTTCTCAAATTTTTTTTTATTTTCAATTAAAATAACATTTACATAATATTTTTAAATATCATTTAAAAAAACTATATACACTATTTACACTAGCCTGACTTTCAATTATATACACTGCATGTTATTAAATATAGAATTAACAGATCAGTTATCAGAGATACAATATTGATTATTGCAGAGTGTCCAACAAAGATATAACTTTCTTCCAAGGATTATTTACCAGTGGCCTGGGATAGATTCGTAGTTCTTTGATTTTTATTTCCATCAATGCAGTTGTCTTCAGTAAAGTGTAGAATTCTTTCTAGGTCGAGGGTGTATTTGTATTCTACCTTCTGGTTACGTATTTCTTAGATATAGCAAGTATTGTCCATAACAAATACATATTTGTCTTATTTAGATAGGGACCTTCATTTACATTTAGTGTTATCAATACTTTAGTTAAGGTAAAGGATTCATTAAGTAAAGTTTGTAAAAAATGATTCATTCCATTCCAATATGATTTAATTTTATTACATTCATAAAAAATATAAATCCAATCTGCTTTATTTGACTTTTCACACCTCCAGCAAAAAACATTTTTAGTAGTACTAATCTTTTTAATTCTATCTGGTGTTAAAAATGCTCTATGTAAGTATTTCCAGTTAAATATTTTCCAGTACTGTGTGTTAGAGGTGTAATTAACTGATAGTATGATGTTACTTTTAATTTCTTCTGTTAACTGCAATGACTGACCTTTTCTTAAGAACTGCCAGCATGATGGTTTAGGAATTGTTTTATATGCTATTAACCCTTTATATAGATTTGAAATGGAATTTTTCTTTTCACAACTATTATATATAAATTCATACAGAAAACTTATTAGATTTAGAATATCTTTAAATGAGGAATTAATAATTAATCTGCATAAATATTGAGTGTACATTAGAATTCTTTGTAAGGTTAACCAGTCCTGTGTTGGAATATTAAGCAGTTTTTATCATATGTATATCTAAAACATTTAATGTATTTACACATTGAAACCGGCATAAGAATCGATTTTGTTCCCAGGAGGTTATTGTTTCCCTATATATTTTGTGAGGAAAATTCTTAGTGATGGTAAATGGGGTTAAAAGGTCAAACCAAAGTTTTAGATCTATGTTTGCATTGATAAGTTTCCTAAAGGAATTGATGTAATGATTAATCAGTGCTGTTTTAGAAGGTTTTGTTATATTATATTGTATACTTATGCATAGTATGTACCAGGACTTGTTTGATTTGTCTACTATTAAACATTTTTTTAACATATTAAATTCATTTGTTAATGTAGCCATTGTTAATTCTTTCTAGTTGGCAAAATAATTTGGGTTTATCCAGTCTATTGTAGTTTTAAGCAGAGATGCTTTTATATATGTCTCTATTTCTGGGAAGTTCAATCCTCCATGTTTCCATGGTCTAATGTGATGAGTTAGCGCTACTCTATTCTTTTTGGGATACCATAAACAATTTATTAGACATGCGTTTATTTCTTTAAGAATGCATCTTTCAGGAATTAACTGTATTGCTAATGCTATATATATATGTAGTATTTTGGCAATAAGACCATTTTTATTAATTGCAATCTGTCTTCAAAAGTTTATATAATTTTGTTCCACTTTTCTATATATATTTTTATTGTTTCAATAATGTTTTTATAATTTATTAATATTGTTTTGTTTATATTTTTGCATAACACTATTCCTAAATAATTTAGCATACATTCTTGTTTTGCTATAATGGATTTATCTGTAACTTTTAGGTCTTTTTTCTTATTTAAAAATAGAAATTTTGATTTTGATCTATTAAAGTGTAGACCTGAAATCTTATACAATTTCTCCATTACTACTTCTAGCTTTCCTAATGACTCTCTGGAGTTTGATAGGGTTAATAAAATATCATCAGCAAAAAGCATTATTTTAGATACATACTGGTCATAGACTTCTATTCCTTTTAAACTTGGATTATTATGTATTATTTCTGCAAGTATTTCTATAGCCAAAGCAAATAAAATAGGAGAAAGGGGGCATCCTTGTTTAGTACCTTTCATTATATGGATAGATTCTGAGGTGAAAGGACCTAATTTAATGTAGGCTAAGTTATTAATATATATGTTTTTTAGTAATAAGATGAAGGGAGGAGGAAATTCAAACAATGCTAAAGTTTTTAATAAATATTCCCAGTTGAGGGAATCAAAGGCTTTTTTTCTATGCCTAATCTGATTACAAGTGTTTCTCTATCTTCTTTATTCACATAATCTATAAGAGTAAGTCTCCTTTTAATATTATCATGTGTGTGGCTGTTATATTAAAATCCAGTTTGATCATTATTAATTGTCTTTGAAAGTGAGATTTTCATTCTGTTAGCTAGGATTGACATGACTATTTTGTAATCATTATTCAGTAATGATATAGGTCTGTATGAGGTGCAAACGTCTGATGGTTTATTATCTTTTAGAATTGGTGTTATGAGAGAATATTTCCATGAGGGTGGTATTTTTGCTTCTGACTGGACTTCTAGCAAAGTTTTATGAAAAAGGGAGATTACTGTTGAAGAGAAGAGTTTGTAAATTTCCGTAATTATATCATCTATCCCTAGATCTTTGTTAGATTTACTTTCTTTTATCTTGTCAACAATTTCTTTGTAGGATATAGGTTTTTGTAGGTCTACTTTTAAGTTTTTGGGATTTTTTTTTATATTGATAAGGTTTGTGTCTAAGTTTATTTAGTTGGTATCTAAATCTTCTTTTTTGAAGTGTTCCATATAATGGAACCAAAATGCGTCAAGGATGTCTCCTATATCTGATACTTTTTCCCATTCTTTTCATGATATATATACTACTAATGTTATTTGCTTTAGATCGTATTTTAATTCTTGTAGATAAGTTATGTAGATATCTGGGGGAGGTGGCTAATTAATTTATTTTTAATTTTTCCACGGCTAGACAAGTTTTGTGTGTTAGAATTTCATTATATTTTTTATTTAATTCCTCTGTTTCTTTTTTGACTTCTGGACAATTCTGATTTTTTTTTAGATTTTGCTGTCAGGAGTCTGGTTTGCAAGTCTAATGATTCAGATTCATACTCTCTAACTTTGTTTTTGTACCAGCTAAGGGTCTTACCAAATAACTACACTTTTAATGAGTCCCAAACCATGACTCTACTGATTTCTGTTGTATTATTAATTTCAAGAAATAATTGTAGTTCTGACAGCATCCAGGGTCTGAATTCTTTAATTTTCATGATATATGATGGAATTCTAGTTGAGAGGATTAAAGGTTTAAACTCTATTTGGAACTTCATTATCAGAGAGTCATGATCTGAGAAGGGGCATGGAACTATTGAGAAGTTGAGGATTTTTGTTTGTAAATCTTGAACTATGAATAATTTGTCTATTCTGGTTTGTGTTCCAAATCTATGGTCTTTATGGGAAAATAATAAGGATTTATCATCTTTTACTTTAAAAGTGTCTATTAAATGAAATGAATCAATCCATTTGTTTAAGGATTTTGAAATAGTTGCTATGCGAAAATACTTCTAGGTGGTTTCAGAAGCTTCTAAGGTACAATTAAAGTCTCCTCCCAGTATAAGATTCCCTTTATAATTGTTGGAAATAAAATCTAGGTGTTTTTTTTTAACTGTTCCTGCTCCAATTCCTGGGAACCAATATAGATTAGCTAAGGTCCATATTCTGTTATTAAATTTAATTATAACAAATGCTAGTAGACTTTCTATGTCTTCATGTTTATAAATAACTTTTGGAGTGATTATGTTTTTCTTCCAGAGAATTGATACTCCTTTTGTCTTTGTTCTCTAGGAGGATTAAGCTAAGACTGTATAGTCCTTAGGGTTCCAAATAAAGCTATCATTAGTCTTAAAATGCGTTTCCTGGAGAAATACTACTTGTGCCTTATTTAGATTTAAATATTTTAGTAAGTTTGATCTTTTATTTGTATTATTTAAATAATTAGTATTTAATGATAAGAATGTTAAACCCATTTCAAGTTATTGTTGGAAGAAACTTTTTATTTATTTATTTTTTTATTTTGATTATAGTAGTTATACCATATTATCTGATAATATTGGATGTTATTTTTATGTGTGTAAACTTGGGAGTGTAATGTAATGTTCTTTCTTATTTAAATATAAGTAGGGTAAAATTCTGGTCAGGCTTTAAAAAAGTACTTCTATAAAACATTAATTCTAAAGTATCAAATACAAGTAAATATGAATTTCCCATTAAATATGGAATGAAAGTCATTCCTAATCCAATAGATAAAGATAGATCTATTGGATTATCACTCATACCTGTAACCAACAATATCATTCAGCTCCATGTGTTAAATTATTATATGGAGAATTTTCTTAAAAGAGATATGGAATTCTATATTATTATATTATTGTTCTATAGTATTTTATATATCAGGATGGAATGTTAGTAGTGTAAGCAATTATTATGTTGATTTAGAAAATATCCAATATTTAGTTACCCTTAAGAGATCCTAAACATGTCAGATATGTCATTTTGGATAAATTAAACGCAACAGAGGAGCATACACTAAATAAGCCAACAACAAATAGATTATTACTAAAATAATTTGACGAAAAGGACTCTACAGGAGACAATGCGTGATTACCAATGAAATATGAATTTACTGTAAGTATACTGCCTTTCTTTACTTTCCTACTTTTCAGCTCACCAACTTCAACTTACACTTATGAAAATACATGGCTTATCAGTGATATCCTGACTCTGAGTAGAGGCGCCCTACATTCTAGTGTGCAGTGCTTTTACATATTTATAGATTTACAAAGCAGAGTCTAAGAATGAACTATGATCACCCTGACAATTCCCATCCTGCATAGGGCACCTCCTGCTTCCAGAATGGGTAATCACATCAGGTCTAGAATGAATGTGAACATACCTATATGGTAATCAAGACTTACTTTAGGTAAGTATTAATCAAATAGTATTTAGAGCATCTTAGAGAGTTCTCGGGGCAGTTTGAATACTCTTGAGCCTCTCCTCCCTTGACCAAAAACAGAGATTTCCCTTCCCTTTATTTCCCTTGTTTTAAATCAGTACTAATAAAAGAAATCCAGCAAACACAGATAAACAGAAATAACATTCAGTAGTCCGTCTTGTACATGACTCGCAATCCATTAAATAAGTCACTGATTAACATCACTTTAGTAAACATTATAGAGACGAATTAGAAATAAATTCCTAGCTCTTTAAAATTTCTGATAAAGCAAAAAGTTAACAATAAGCTATTTTAACTAAAAGTATAAAGCATTTAAATTTTTCCTTGCATGTATACATTTCTACTTATATTATAGTGTCAATATCTGTCTGAAATCTGTACAATACTTCACTTCACATCATTCCTTTTTCAATTCAGGTTTTGTTTTGTCAAAATGGCAGCAATATTTCAAGGGCACAATTAATATTTAGACTAATATTTCAAATAAATAATTTGTCAGTTGCCAATTGAGTTAGTTTAGAATGTATGATTAGTGCAAATATAGCATGTTGCAAAAATACTATGTATTTTTTCCTGTGCTCTAGAGACAGTCATATGCAAGTGACATATATAATGTAGCATATATAGAGCAGATAGCTTATGGATTCAGGTTGTTAAAGTAAATTATGCTTATTAATCAGGCAGTTTCATTTAAATTCACAAGTAATTACCCACACCCAGGCGTGGGTTATTGCTATAATACTTTTTAATCAAGCAGCTACATTTCAGTGCACATGTAGTTTGGGAACATTTCAGTTGTGTTTCCAGGAATATGTAATACTATGAGGATAAATCATAAAATATATACAAATAGTCCTATTATGTATTTATTTCACCTTGTTTAGGTTGTTTTTCATTTTAATAACTAGACATTACTTTTTCTTATTGTTTATCTGTAAGGCTAAATGCACTTCGCAGATTCATAGTGTCCTTAGAAACTGCAGCAATTGTTAACGGTTGCTATGGCAATGCAAATAGAATGTGAAGAAAACTTCACTTCTCTTAACCAACAGAACATTTTCCCTCCTTTTTTATGTATTTGTTAATACTAAAAGGAAATAATTCAAAGGACATATACACATGAATGGAACATTTCAGAGTTAATCATGAACATGTCCCCAATCCCAAAAAGCATAACGGTGACTATCATTAATCTAATAAATATTGTAATAATTAAGTTCACTATTCCAATTAGTCTACCTTAAAACTAGATTATTTTAGACTATTATTTATCTATGTATAGATAGTGAGTTATTAAATATATACAGACTATATTAGTATAGTACATAGGAGAGAATTTAGAAAGGGAGACAAGATGCAGTTAAAATAAATAATGAGAGACGAAAGAAAGAAAAGAGAAAATTAAGAGAAAATACACATATACTATGTATGTTGATTTACAGTATAAATATTTTATGTGCTAAATAGCCCTCCTTCTGTAAAAGAAAAGTACTCTGTTTTACATACCTGAGGTAATGTGAAAACTCTCATGTGTCATCTATTTTCAAACAGTATAGATAAAGATTCCAGTAGTTAGTTACCTTTGTTTTAAAATTCCAAGCAGTAAAATTGGTCCTTTAAAGTAATGTTAAAACAATTCATATCATAGTAGATGCTTTGAGAGATTTGGCTGTAACAGTATCAGTCTTTTGCTTCTTCTTTTTGACATCTGTCCAGACATTTGTTTCTTTTGTTCTCTTGAGAGAAGGTGACATCCAATCCATATCTTCTGGTAAAGTAATCACATTATTAGTTTTAATAAACCAAGAGGCGTCCTCTAAGTCAATAAAAGTCCTCATCTCGTTGGCATACAGTAGTCTTATCTTAGCTGGATATGCAAGTTTCATTGGCCACACTTTTTTCCTTTGTTCCATTATTCTAGATGAATAGTCGTTATCAAATCTTATCAGGCTCTGTTTATATTTTAGAGGTGCCTTCCTCCAAGCAGATCTTAAAATCAGTTCCTTGTCCAAGTATGAAATAAATCTGATAATTATTGACCTAGGAGGAGAGCCTGAGTTAGTGGCAGGTTTCCCAAGTGCTCTGTGTGCCCTTTCAATGCCAAAGGAAAGTTCTTCTTTTAAATTTAAAAAGTCAGGGATCCAGCTTGATAAAAAGGAAATAATATCCTCACCTTCTGTGTTTTCAGGTAATCCAGAAATCCTGATGTTATTTCTCCTCTCCCTATTTTCCAAGTCATCTACTTTATTAATCAACCAAGTATTTTGTTTAAGAAGCCGTTCTTTCTGTGGTTCCTCTTCCTTAAGTCTGCTTTCTAAGTAATTTAGAGAAACCTCTATTCCTGTTATCCTTGTCTGGTGTTGTTGTAGCATTTCCTTGAGGGTGTCAGCCTGTTTTTGACTGCTTGTTTTAAGATTTTCCAGGTTCTCTTTAAAATCATCCATCTTCAAAGACAACTCCTGCAAGGTAGATGTCATCTGTTGTAGTTCCTCCTTTAAGGCAGCATCCTGGTGAGAATTCTTTGAGTTGCTCATTTTAACAAGTGAATATATCTCCAAGCTTTTTGACAGAAAATTATTTGTAAAACTTCACCAAAGTTTCTAATTATGTAAATGAGTCCTTTATCCATAAGATTTTATACTTTGAAGAAAAAAAAAAGAATATTTTTTCCTTTCTTATTTAACTAGTTATATGGAGCTCTAAAATACTGCTGCTTTCAGTTAGCTATTCAGGCTCACCCCTTGTTACATTTCTTAAATGAGAAACATGCTGTGTCACCAACAATTCTTCTAATGGTTTCATCACTACTGGAATGCACCAATTACGTTTAATAATATTACATATCTGTTGTGTGTCAGTAGTGTATTCCAAATCCTATTCCTGTGTGACCAATTGTGACGTAAAGTCTCATGTGGCAAATGGTACTCCTCTATATACATATTTGTGAATCCCAGTATTTTACCATTCTACAGTACATTCCACAAAAAAAAAAAAATACACACAATGTGTTAGAACTGTACAACAAGGAAAGTACAGTTGTGTTAAGCTGAACTTTCCATAACAGTAGATGTTCGAGTGATCATTGCTGCAGTAGCCTTAGCTCTATGGGGCTATATCCTGCCAAGCATATAAAAGCTGCCCAGCTTCCAAAGCTTCACTGCACCTTCTACTCACCCAAATTGTCAGACAACTCAAGCTGAGCTGAATAGAAGACAAGTTTGAGTGTGAAGCACTTCAGAAATTTCCTGCCAGCAGACAGAGGGAAGCTGAATCCTAAAATGGCAATGCTAGGAACAACAAAAATAAATGTTCACACCCTTACATAAAAAAACACAGCAAAAAAAGGGGGTGGAGGGATGGAGTGGCTATTGCAGCAGGGATCATTTGAACATCTAATGTCATGGTAAGTTCAACTTACACAACTGTACTATGTTCATCATATTGATCACTGTTGTAGTACCTTAGCTATATGGCTAGATTGCCTTAGCTTACTACATTTGGGAGGAGTAAGCAGAAGAGTCAAGGAGCCCCTGGAGAATAGTCCTTGCAAAGCCTGATCTAGACCTAAAGAAGGAATCAAGTTTATACTGTTTTGTAAAACTATGTACAGAAGACCAAGTTTCTAGAATACTTCTAGAATCCAATCCTTTCCAAAAAACACAAATGAAGCCAAGGCCCTAGTATAGTGGGCCTTGACCCTGCCTGGAATAGTTTTGTTATAGTGAGTATAACAAAAGTCATTAGCCTTAGACAACCATATGGAACCAGTCTATTTTGGCACAATTTGTCCCTTCTGCTTATCTTTATCAGAAATGAACAATTGATGCAAAGATTTGAAAGATTTAGCCTTGTCAGGACATTGCCTGTGTTGTCTGTGGATATCCAAAGTATAGAGTATCCTTTCTCCCTCATTTTTAGGTTCAGGAAAGAAAATGGTGAGATGGATGGTTTGGCTTAAAGTAAACTTGAATACCACTTTAAGTACAAAATAATAATTAGTCCTCAAAGAAACACTGTCCTTTATGGAAAAGGAGATAGGGCTGCCTCACTGTAAGAGGTTGCAACACTGATACCCTTCATGCAGAGATCAGAACAATCAGTACAACTGTTTTTCATGTTAAGAGCCTCAAGTCAGACAGATTATTTTGTCTAACATAAAATTAAGATCCCAAGAAGTGCCAACAGTTTTCTTGGAGGATAGTAACTCACACAAATGGTGTAAAACCAGAGAACAACTAGCTCTGAATCGGTGATGGTTATGTTATTGGCACCAACTAGGAAACCTGTTCCATTTGCTAACATATATGATTTCTAGTAACATGCATTCTTACCTCTATCAGTACCCATTGCAGATCCACAGTAAACTGGACCTAAAGGCAATTAAGAGCCTATCATCCAGGTAGTCAGTTGAAAATGATTGAAGTCAAAGTGTATTAAACACCCCTGTTCTTGTGTGAATAGATCCAGTCTATGAGGAAGCTTATGGAAATAGCCCCTGGCCATTCCAAAAGAAGGGAAAACCATGGCTGCCTGAGCCAGAAGAGAGTCACCACAATGATCTTGATGGATTCCTTGGAATCTTCAGACATACCCTGGATATTATTGGAAAGGGAGGAAAAGAATACAGGAACATTCCTGTCCAAGGAAAAGAAAAGGCATCTGTTCTACAGGCTACTTGCATGGAGTCCTAGAACAGAATCTTGACAGTTGATTATTCAGAGAGTAGGTAAAAAGTTCTACTTGAGGAACTCCCCACAGATGGATCAAATATTGGAAGATTCCCTGATCTAGTTTCCATTCATCAGGGTCTGGCCTGGTCTTTCTCAGCTTGTCTGCCACACAGTTTTGCTCTGATGGTATGTAGTATTCCTGTAGACAAACACTGTGCTGTGAAGCTACATCCCAAGCTAACATGGCTTGTCTGCGGGGGGGGGGGGTGAACTGGTTCTCCCTGGTTTGTTGATGTACCACATGACTATAGTATTGTCTGTAACAAATAGAAGAGGTCCGGGGGACCATAGATGTTTCAGAGACTTGAAGGACACGATCAGGGTAAGTATCTACTTAATAATTATGTGCCTGAATCTTTCCTTGGAGTCCCACACTCCACACTACACCCCCTCTCATTTATCCCTTCTGAAACTGCTCCCCAAGCAAAGCCCAAAGTGCCTGTGGTGATTGACTGCTTTGTATCAGGGAGGGAGAATGGCAAACCTGGATTTAAGGATATTTGTTGTCTCCAGAAAACAATTTCTTTTCTGACAAACCCCAGCACTGGCATTTGAAAATAGAAAGAGTGTTGATGCTGGGACCAAAGAAATTTCAGATTCCATAGTATCTTACTCATGTGGAGTTTTGCCAGGAATATCATGAGAATCGCGGATGTCATGAGACCCAAAAATCCCGAGGTATTCCCTTGCAGTGATGAAAGTCTGAGTGGAAAACCTTAGAAAAATGTCTAAATAAAGATCTATTTTTAACCTGTCGAAGAAGAGCTGTTGGACTGAGGTGTCTAGTTGACATTTCAGGAACACAATCCTTTGTGAAGGAGTCAAGAAAGACTTTTGATTGCTCTCTTGGAATCTCAGCTTGTGTAATATATCTCTCAACTGAGAGAGAGAGAGAGAGAGAGAGAGAGAGAGAGATTTCTTTCAGTTTTGAAAAAGACTGCAAAGATAAGCATGTCATCTAAACATGGAAAAATGTGCATACCCTGTAGCTTGCAATGAGCTACTCATGGAGATAGACACTTATGAACACTTTTGGTGAAGTGGATAGTCCAAAGGGTAAGTCAGGGAACTGATAATGTGATCCAGCCACACAAAACATCTAAAGCCTGGATGAATAGGGATGTTATGATAAAGATATTTAAAGTCTAGTGTTACCAGGAAACTAGAAAGAGGAAGAAGAGGTATAGGATGTGAAGTGACATCATGTTGAATTTGGACACTATCACAAACAGGTTAGGAAAGAAAAAAATGGGTATACAAGCATTTTCTTTCTTTGTCACTAGGGACATCGTGGAATAAAAATCGTTCCCCACCTGGGAAGGAGAAACTGGTTCTATGACTCATTGAGTCAACCTTTGATGAAGAACAGGTGGACATAAAAAAGTCTGATCTGCAGGATGAGGAATGACCCACCCTGGAAAGGAGGAATTTGCTCCTGAGGCCATCTGTAGCCTTGATGAATGGTTTTCAGAACCCTTTTTTCTGAGACAATCTGTTGCCATAAAGAAAAATGGAGATTCAGACTTTCTGTAAGAAAAAGTGGCCGGGGTGGGAGGTCACAAGGTCTCTTGAACATTCAATCAAACTTGTTCAACTGTCCTTAGTTTTGGGAGGTTGGAGTGTTCTTTTTACTATTTTTTCCTAAATGTCTGTTTACCTAAATTTTGTTTAGACTGTTTATTCTGATTTTTACAAAAACTGGATGAGAAGACAAAAAAATTCCTTGGAAAAATTTAAAAAGGGGTGCTGAAAAATCTTACAGATTCCAAGGATCAACTTGCCTCTTTTATCACTCTTCTTGAAAATTTCTACAGCAAAAGGGCCAAACACTAAATCTGTGCAAGAGAGAATTTAAATGGTAACCATTTGAAATGACAAGACCAAATAGAATGAGTCTCCAAGTACGGAGACTGAATGGCCAAAAGATCAGGCTTGTATATACCAAGTCCTAGATGCCATTTCTCAAATATTTCTTTTTCTCTGATGTATGGCACTCTCAGAGTTTGGTGTATATAAGTTCATTGGGTGTGGGGGACTTGTTCCCCCGTAAAATGAAGTTTAAAGGTGAAAAAAAAATTGAGATTCACTCCTCCTAGTTTTCGGTCTTTCTTCAACTTTTTGGCACTTGGCATTTTGAGTGCCAACATTTCAATAGGCAGTCATTTAACATCTCATTTTTATTATCATCTGGAAGGTTCTGAGAATGCTGCCATACAAGCCTCCTCCAAACAATACCAGTGGCCATGGCCATGGAAGTAGTAACAGAGTCATACACACACACACTGCAGACAATGAGTAGTGACCTATGCAACAGAAGAAACTTAAGTTATTTAAAGTACATTTTACCTCACAAAATAAAAATTCAGACATTCCTCATACTTTCACAATTTATTAGAACAAACTTTTTCATATCAGCCTGACAAATAAAAATTCAGAAAGTCAACGTTACAGAAGTATACACTTTTTCCCATACTTATTAGTACTTTTCCATTCCTTATCAGAAAGAGTAGGATTGGAATTATGAAGTGCTTAGCAACAAGGGGATCAACTAAAACTCTAGCTGCTGGGTCAGATTTGTGAATAGTATATAAAAAATTAAAAGGCTAAGGAACTTTGTACATCCTACCTGCCTTTTTGGGGGGCAGCTTGCTGACTATCAGGAAAATTGCTGTCATTAACTCACATCCTCTAAAACAGACAGAATAGGAAGAATGGGTATAGGTTCTAGAAAATTCTTCTGTAACAACTCATAGTATTTTCTGAGAGACTGAGAAACATCATTGTTCTCCCACTGAAAACACTGGCTCATTCTAGCAATAGTGTCTAAGAAAGAGAAACCCCCCTCGGGGAGAATCAGAAACTGAGCTCTGCACTGAATGTATCCATCCCTGCATCTTCCTGTTTGCATTCAGAATCTTGAATATCTTCAGGAAAAGAGAATCTCTATTTCTTTTACCAGAAGCTACTTTATAAGAAGGATTGATAGCCTGAAGTAAACCATGAGGACCCAGTATACTACTCCTATCCAAAGGAATTTCAAGATGAGGAGATACATGCTTGGTTTTCTGTTTCTTTTTGATAGGAAAAATAGGGGCATCCATGTTACTAATGGCAGCAGCTTCTTCCCCAAGGATTGGCACAGCATTCTGACACAGCAGGGAAAGCTTCCCTGTTACCCAGGGTCAACAAAACTGGTTCTCCCTTACTCACTGAAGGGACCCCAACAGCTGCAGAGGATATAGTTAACCCCTAGGCCATAGTGGTTGTAGGTGCTACATCTGAGGGATCTGGGGTAAAAGATGAGTGGTCTGAAGTACAGCAAAAGGCCATGGCAGAGTCACCCTCCTCTGGCTGAGGCAAATTACTAGCCTGCCATGGTGGCAAATACTGGATGGAAGAACACCCGGCCATGGACTGGTAGTCTGCTCCATGACCAAGCTGAAAATTATGCCTCTTTCCCAGAGAAGTCATGTAGCAATTGTCGATAAACATGACCAGTCCACAAACATTACTTTTCTGACAGAAAAAAAACAGAATAAGAATCACTTTAAAAACACTATGTCAGTTCCACAAAAGAATAACAAACAAAATTTCTCTGTAGAAAAAAATGTTTTCCATTGCTTTACACTACTTTTTAAATTGACAGAAAAAAGCAGTACTCCATTTAAAAGTATGTTACAGTCTCAAGACAGTCCATTAAAACACAACATTTCTAGCTTTAAAATAACTTTCTAGAAGAGGAAAATAATGAATCTTCAGTAAAATTAAGAACATGGAAGTCTTTTTCTCCGAGGGGACTTATCAGCCCAGCAAAGGACCGGAGAAGGTGATCCCTCAGTCCTCAAAAGCCACAGGGGAGTGTACTGTTCAGTGGCAGTGAAGCTCAGAAGGGATTCTCACCCAAACTTGTCATTTATTGGCTCAGCTTGAGCTGCCTGATATTTTGGGTGCGAGTAATGTGCCCTGAAGCATGGCAAACTGGCAGTCTGCTATATTCTTGGAAGGGTATAACCCATAAAGCTAAGGCTATTGCTGCACTGATTAATATGATGAACGTCTGCATTAATTATGACTCTGTCATATGGCTTCTATAACATACCTCTCAACCTCTTAGTGCAAGAAATCTGAACAAAGCCCAACAAATATGGGGAAAAGGACCAAAAATAGGGACAGATTTTAAATATTGCTGCTATAAACTTATAAAGTTATTGGAGTAACAGGGTTTGTTTTACCATGCATTTTCTGAATGATTTGAAGTCTGAAACTCAAATGTGTGTCATTATTTAGCAACTTCAATCCTCATATCATCCCAGTGACTTGCCAGAATACCACAAATTTTATGAGGAACAGAGGAACAAAAATACGAGCCAAAAATCTAGTCATTCTGCAAAAATCTGTACAGTTGAGAGGTGTGCACTGGAGATTCAATCCTTTTCTTTGGAAAAGAAAAACAAAGTAAAATAAAAATATTTAGGATTTTCTTTCTGATCTAATTTTGTCTTGACTTCATCAGCTACCTTTTTTCATGTCTACTGCTTCCCCTTATCTGTTTTTCTTTGAATAGGTGTCCTGTATGCCAAACCTTCTAAGTTTGTTCCTTATTCCCCCCACCAGCTGCAACATTGCTCCATCCCATTCATCATCTACTTCTCCTGTGTACACGACTCCATATGCTCAATAATGTCAGCCTTATTTTTGTATGCTATTCTTCCATTCAAAGCATATATGTACATATTGTACCGTATTCAGTGTATATACATCAGTTTATTAAATCCAGTTTTTTCTAATATTGGTTGTATAACATTTTTTTTTTTTATGTTTATCCATTTGCATGCTGATGATAGTGATCTCATGTAAGACAATGTTTTTAGCTTTATATAACTCATATTATTGATGATAGTACATGTACACTGAAATGGATGCTGCGGTATTGATCTTGTAAGTAATAGTGCACTCACTGGCATGATCTGAAAATGGGTTCTGCTCATTCACACCATCCTGATCAAGAAATGAAATAGATAAATACTAGTAAGTTTGATCATTGTGTACAGTGTACCTTATTTACAATTCGTCAGAGTTTAACACAAATGAGAATTCAAATCAGTTATTCCAGTTATACTGGATGCACAGTATGAACTCAAAGCTATTATAGAATGTGACTTATTCTTTGTTATTAATTTCATTCTGCAGACAGAAAAGGGTGCATGTCTAATGGAAAAAGTGACATTTTTATATGGCAGTATTATGTGTAATTCTTACATATTGATGTTTTCTTGGTTTTAGTTGCCACATTTAACTATACGCCTTCAGACAACTTATTTGTGTCGGCACCATTCCGTTCCCTCACCCTGGGCTCCATAATGAGTGCAATGGGACTTGGGTTCCTTCTTTCCATGCTTTTCTTCATAGAGCAAAACATAGTTGCATCACTCACCAATGCTCCAGAGAATAGGTGAGATTACACTCATTCTTTACTGCAGTAAATGCCTAGCAGTACTGAGAATTGTTGTAGTTACTGTTGTAAAAATGGTCAGACTTACTTCCAGACAGAATCTGAAACTCCAGAAGACTGACACTGGCAAACCTATTTTATTATTTTCCCAGTCACTTTAAATTGTTGTTGATTTTTTCTAGGATTTCTACCTCTCTGTTTGTATTCTTCCCAAATGTATATTTTTGCATTCTGTCCAGGCTGATATTGAAACTGGTCAATTTTGATCAATGCTGTACCATGACTGACAAATTCAATCAGTCAATCATTCGATCAATAATAAAGAAGTTGATTTACCAGATTTGTTTCCAGTTAGTTCTTGCTATTTTGACTTGTAATCCATGTGGTTCTGGATGTCACAGACTCCCAGGTGGGTGACCACCTGCCAGTTTGCATTACTTGAACCAGTATATCAAGTAGCTCATTTTTTTTGCAAAATATGTGGAGGCTGTAATGAAGCCACTAAGAAAAGATAAAGTACCTTCATGCATTTTGGCTTTCCTTGGAAAGACCATTTCCAAGACTTTCATAGGACTTGTTTTAGTAGGTAAAGTGAAAAAATGAATATATGACATACAGAGAGCACCTCAATGAAAGAAAATAAAGAAAATAAGCCACCTTTAATAGTAGTCCTCCTCAAACTATTTGAAGCATTTACTTATCCAGGTAGTTACTTAGATATCCTTCTTGGAATGTGTTGTACGGAGACCCATAAAGTTATGTGGTTTGATTCATATTCAGCGAAACTCCATCTTCCTAGAAGCATTTTTGTAGCATGCAATGCAATAATTTTCTTCTCCTCTAGTCTTCCCTGGATTGGGAGTTTGCTAAATGTGACCAGGCCTTAAAGTTTTCTTGGGCATGACCAGCCATTTGTTACCCTTAAGTCGTTTACATCTTACTGTCCTGTCTACCAGTCCCTGGGCTAGATGCCAGGGTAGACTGATTTTTGGCAGCTGATGGTAACAGCTACTTGGTGCAACATGTGTCTCGGGTGGGCATCCCTCCCTGACTCCTGGGATCCACGACTGCATCCATATTTAATAACACCCCCGCCCCGAAATACACACTAATAAATGTTGACAAGGAATTCTTCCTGTTTGATATGCAATTGTTAAACTATCTAGTGTAAATATGGCAATGGGATCAGACAGGGATTACAGCAAATGTATCCCCAACATTAGCCATCTGAGTTCAGATTCTAAAACTGGTTTCTTTATCATATTTGTTGCACAGTGTCATTGTTTGATTTCCTAATGTCATCACCCACTGCTGTCAGAACCTGACAGGACATCCTTACCTCTTCAAGATGAGACCTTTCATCAAGTCCTAGTCTTTACCCCTATGCAATCTACAGAACGGATTCCTTCCAAGGGTGCTTTCTAATGAACTACAGATACACTATTGCTGGTGCTGCATATGCATTTTACTTTTGCATTAAGACCATGCTTTATTTTTCTTTGTCTCTGCAGTCCTAAACCCAGCTGATATAGGTTAGCCAAAGGACCTGTCTATCTGAAGATGCAGTCATAATCTGACTATAAAAAAGTTGGTCAAGAAGCTCTTTAAGATGACCATCCAGTTTCCATATGGGGTTACATGGATAGATACATATTATAATATTGTTTTTTTTCACACCTCACAGAGAAGGGTCCTCATTCCAATCCTCTCTGTATAAGAACCCCAGATTTGAAGAAATATTTCTCTATATTACAGGGAAGGGCAGTGGTCTCCAGAAGATGCCAAGTCTTTTCAAAGGAACTAGCAGCAAGCTGATCCCACTGTAATGGACACTTTCAGGAACATTGTTCGACAAAACTGGGCCCATGCCATTACTATGTCACCTGTTCTCAGGAAAGCTGATTCAATGCCTTAGCCTACATTAAGTTATGCATTGTAGATGCTGACACTCCCATTTCACCAGCCTATGTTTCTGGTGGCTTTGAAACATAATCCTACCCTTTATCTCTACATAATCCATCTTCATAACTAAGACTGTAAATGTATGGACTGCTTGAGGAAGTGAGCACTTTCATCAGTATCCATAAGGGTACTAACGTACCAGGTCCACATATTATATTTTGAGAAGACCTACTGGTTAAGGCCACTGTAAGTACTGAGACTGTGACTCAAAGATCAGGAAGTCATGACTTCCACTCTAACCTTGCTCATGGTGCAAGAGAGGTAGTGTGTCAGAAATGCAACAAGCTGTAGAACAGCATTTGCAATGGCAATGTACCAGCACACCTACTTATAGCTGATGTCTTTTGCTGAGAATAACAAGGCCACTTTTGTGAAGCCATGCATGTGTGCTTTCATTCACTCCATAGAACTTTCCTGAGTCATGGACATGCCAGAGCAGGCTTTTGCCCTGACAGCAACCACAACAATAGCTCCACTAGCAGTACCAGCAACTAAAGAGCCAGCTAGTCTTAGCTGGCTAGGGTTTGGACTGTGAAAGTAGAATCCATGGACCTCAGTTGTCAAAGGGATAAAGAGCATGTCTTTTCAGGAGCCTTTCTTAGCAGTGCTCATAACTGGCCTAACCCTTTACAGACATGGATAAATTTAGGAGATATGTCTGCATCCAACAGAGTAGACACTAATCTTCACAGATGAGTAGCTAAAGATATTTTTAGTGAGTCTTTCACTCCATCACCATATCCCCTTATATCTTCTGAGCTCTATTGGCCTTTACAAAAGGCAGACACTTGCTCCACAGTAATCAAATCAAGAACTTCAAAAAAGGACCATCCACGTACAAAGAAGAGCAGCAGACATGAGTCTAGTGCTAGACTTAAGCAACTGAACAACCACATGCCATGGTAAAATTCTGCATTGTCCTGCTTCTTTTCATCATGTTGCTCCTGTATTAACAAGCCTGGATCTTTGGGTCTCCAAGACACCTACCTCTACATTCATCTCAGCTGGTGGGATTACATGATGTGCTTCATGATGAACACTGGTGTAGGAAATCATATGATTTGGAATAAAAACATAGACATTTGTTAGTCTTATAGCCACATATTTTCTGAAGTCAGACATCCTGCTGACATATCGTTTCAATCTCATGCCATGGCCTTTACAAGGCACAATTTTAAGAAAACATGTCATATCTCTTCTGAATTTAAATATCTGTAAGTGCAACATTTTATTTCAAAATGTATTGCATTTTATGTTGTATTTTTCTAATATCTTTCCGTGAGCAGGCCTCCTAATATAATCACATAATTTTAATTCCATGCATATTCCCTTTATTCAGCCCAGGATTGCTTATTTTAAATTTCTGTATTTAATCCATTATATTTGTCTTCCCTACAGTATCCCCTTACCCTTTTTTGCATTTTCAAATTTTATCATTGATCATCTTCAACCCTCTTTTTTCCCATTTTCTACATGGGTTCGGAGTGTCTGGTTAACTGTTGTCAACTCTTTCGATTCAATGCAACCCTCCTACCTTCTTCGACTCTCATGCCTGACTGTTGCAGATCTTCTCTCACACAATCCATCCACCTCTTTGCTGGATGCTATTATTTGCTCTTACCTTTTTCCTGTCTGTCCCAAGTCTTCTTCATCTGATTGTCTTCTGTCTTTCAGCACGTATCTGGAATACTGCATATCTATTCTCTTTGATATTTCTGCAATTGGAGTTACTTTGACTTCTGGTCTTATGTCCTCATTTCTTCATCTGTCTCACAGTGTGTATCCTACCACCCATCTAAGGCACTTCACTTCTATCACCTCTAGCTTCCTCATCTGCTCTGCCTTTACTGCTCAGGTTCATACACCATACAGTACTTCTGGTTGCACCACTGTCTTGTACACCTTACTTTTCATCTTCTTTGGCATTCTTGTCACACTACATCTGAGGCTCTATACCAGCAGTTGCCTGTAGCCCCTCTGATTCTAGCTTTGTCCTCTTCATTCAGACTTCACTTCTTGTCAACTGTTCCTCCCAGATACTTGAAGATATCAACATGTTTCACTATCTTCCCTTCTATCTCAGTTCTCAGCTTCTTCTGATTTCCCCACTTTGCTATTCCACTTCCTTATCTGTAATTAGTTTCATCCCATGTGCCTCCAGTTTTGCATTCCATTCTCCTATCCTTTGCTGAAGTTCCTGCTCAGAATCTGCCTGTAATGCCACATTATCTACATAAAGCAGCTTTGTTGATCTGCCCCCTCCAAACTGTTTGCTAATGTAGTCCATCACAAGTATGAACAGCAGTGGGATCAGAGATGAACACTGATGCACACTCTCTCACACTGAGGACCCCTCTGTGAGACCAAACACTGTTCGCACTTGAGTCATTGGGTTCTTGTACATAGTCTGCACTAATTCTGCCACTGGTTCTGGGACTTCAAATGACTGCAGTATTGCCCAATTCAGCTTCCTTGGGACCTTGTCATATGCTTTCCCTAAGTACAGAAATGTACAGTTGGACTCTTTCCGCATCTCTAGGTTCTTCTCAACTATCTATCTCACTGCAAACCGTGGGTCAGTTATGTTGCACCCTGATCTGAATACAAGCTGCTCATCTCCCATCTTACATTCTAATATGCTGTTTATCTGATTATCGATCACCTTCTCCAGAAATTTTGAATTTTCAAATTTTACTTTCCATTTATTTTTAAAGTGTATATTCACTGCCTGCATGCTTATGTTCTGTTTCCCTTCTTTGCATATTTTTACAATGAAAGTTTCTCTCAAAGTTCATCATGCTCTTATGTTGATGGAGAAATTGCTTGCTGCACTTTCTTCCTTCATTATATTACTTACGTACATCACCATAAGGATTATTACCACATTCCATCAAAGTAAAAGCTGATGAACTTTCAAGTAAATGAAAACAAATACTCAAACCTTCAGCTCACTGAGACATTTAGTAAAAAGTGTTTTTGCAAGAGAGCAAGTCCTCCTGCACCAGCCATGTGATGAGTACATACTCTGTAATCCTGAGCTTACCTATAACAACAACACATTTGCACAACCACAAAGAAAAGAGATATCAGTAAAAAAGAGTCTCTGCTTGTGCCTCCATAGAAACCACACAGGCAGTAATTTCCTGTGAATGAAAGCAATTAGGGAGTTTAACACCAAGGAGTTGAACTCACTGAGATGGCACTTCACTGACTTTACTCTCGGCAAGGTGCAGCACACTTGGATGTATAACATAACACACAACAGTGGATGCATAACATTTATAACACACAACAGTGGATGCATAACATTTATAACACACAACAATGGATGTATAACATGTATAACACACAACAGTGGATGCATAACATTTATAACACACAACAATGGATGTATAACATGTATAGCACACAATAGGTTGCATCATATTAAAATCTTTGTTTTCTTATTTTCTGAAGTAAGTTAAGTCTACACCAGTCAGCACAATGGTGCAGAGGGATACGACCCTAACAATTGCCCAGGTGACCTGGGTTTGATTAGTGGCTCAGGTGTCTGTTGTCCTGACATGGAGGGATGAGAGTGCCCATCTTGGGGGGGGGGGGTGTTGTTAAAGACATTATTGATGGTGGGGGAGGGGATAAGGGTAGGTCATAATACAACTTCCCATCATTAGCAGAAGCAATTACCTGTACCACCTCCCTCTTTAAAATCTACAGTGGCCCCAGTTCACTTGGAGAAGTCCAGGAGAGGAAGGAGTAGGTAGACCTGGTATTGGCACAAGGAAGGCTGGAATAAATGAAGTAGGGGGTAGTCTACACCTTCCCCAAACTGATCAATAAAAACAATATAGGAACATATTTTTTCAGCACATCTTGGGTATAGCACACCCTAAATAAAGCCAGACTCCTAATAGCACAGTTCTTATTAAAATTTTTTTTGTTGCCATGTGGCATTATATAACAATTCCTTTCATTTACTGTACTTCTTTTTTTCCTAAGAACTTTTCTTTGTTCTGTTATACTAAGATTCTTGTCAAATTATTAGTACAAAAAAGGTAATAGCAAGTCCTACTTTTTGGGGTCTGTGACTCCTACTCTATGGGCTTTGCCCAAATACCAATGATCTCTAAATGCAGTTACTCTTAAGATTACTTCACCATCCAAAATAAAGTATATTTAGAGGTAATTAGTCCAGGGACAAAGCTGCCACATGAAGGTCTTAAGAGGTACATAGCCACTTCACCAAATAAGTCTTCAACTATTTATTTTTCTTCCACTATTACTCATTGAGTTCAAACTGAGAAAGGGGCTAACTTGTCCATCACAGTTGGAAGTCAGCTCAACAAAAACATTAAGTGCAAACATTTTTTTAATTGGGAAAGGTCTCCCTCATGGTTCCATAACTTCTAAGTACCACAGCTACACCAACATGGAGAAGGGGAAACGCTCCAAAACAATGAAATTACCATAAACTAATTTAGAAACTGCAACAGTAGCTAGCTATTTCCTGTGAAAGACCATAACTGGGGAGTTCAGCCTCATTAAGTTGGACTCAGCTAAGTAAAACCTTATCCAGTCTGCATTCAGAAAGATGTAGAGCAACACGTCTTTTCCATATACATAAGTGGTCTGATATCAGTGAGACAGTAATGTTGGCCACTTCTTCACTGGTAACTTCAGTGATACTAAGCAAAATTATATCTAAATCCATTGCACAGTATGTCTGTCTAGTCATTTCTGCAGTTTTTGTACAGTTTGCACTGTATTCCTTATATTCCAGGAACACATTATGCATTTATTCACTGAAGAATTGTCTTTATTGCTTATGCTAAGTTCTTACGTTACCATCTTTGTTTGTTTTGCTGTCTTTCCCTCTTTCCTTTATCACACTACTACATTCATGCGTCTCAACCTCTCATTGCAAGAATTGTGGCTAAATCCTAAAGCAATGGGGGGGGGGGGCAAAGGCCCAAAAACAGGGACAGATTTTAAATATTTTTGTTATAAAGTAGCTAGATTGATTTTAAATATTGCTGTTATAAAGTAGCTAGATAACAGATTTTACCTTAATATGCATTTTCTGAAGGATATGAAATCTCAAACTCAAATGTCTGTCATTATTTAGTGAGTTCACTCCTCCAGTTATTTGCCTGGAAACAACAAATGTTATGAGAAAAGACCAAAAATATGAGGCAAAAATCTGGGCATACTGTAAATATCTGGTTAGTTGAGAGCTATGCACCCAGGCTTTCTCTGCTAGTGGAAAGAAGTGGTTAGGGAGAGACTCCCACCTATTAGAGTAAGGATTATAGTGAGTCATTTTAAAGTAAGCCTTGATCAATAGGTATTGCCTGCCACTGATGCCTGTACTTAGTTGTGCTCATTAATGTATTATTATTTTTTTGTATTTTGCACCTGAGGAAGAGCTTACACAAAATCAACTTATCTGTCAAAGGAGGCTGGCCTGATCTTCGACTGTTGGAGTAAGTGTACTGCAGTGCTGACAGACATGAACATCTCCGCTTCATCCACTTACCACAGCACTGACACATTTGCATTGCTATTTAAAAGTCAGTCATTGCAAATGTCTTCACTATTTGTCAGACTACTATATGATTTTAAATGTATATATATAACTGTGCTACTGCCCTTAACTGTTGCTCATCTAGTCAGGATATAATAGATGAGACTTCACGGGTTCTGTTCAAGCAGCTTTGTTATGAACAAACACATCAGGATTGAGGCTTAATAACTCTAACCTAGACAAATTTATACACGGACTAGCTATTACACTCCTTCATGCTCACTCTCTGGCTACACTCTCAAAATGGCACTGAAGCTAACACGTGCTTGCTATTTATATGCATGTTCAGTCCTTGAAATGCTTCTTAAAGATGCAACACACACACTCTGTTCTACATCCTCCCTCTTTGAGAAATACGTTATGCAATATTGACAACATCAGTTGACATGCAATCAATACAAATAATTCTTTGTCATACAGTTATACAGAACTAGATACATGTATACAATCAAGTCCAGGTCGCAGTGCACTTCACACTAGGTCTGGAAATGCGAACAAAATGTGTGACATAAAATTTAGAATCAGAATTAGCAAGTGGGACTGTCTGTGCTGAATGATCCACCTTAGGAACATCAGGAACATCATCAGGAAAAGAAGCAGAAGTTAAGACATGTTCTGCAACAGAAACATTGTCTGGTTGCTCTGAGATCTAGAGTCTGTATCACAGGAACAATGCTGGAGTATCATTTCTGGTACAGGAAGATGTCTGAGATTTCTCCTGTACTCCACACCCTCAGATTCTACAAAGTAGGATCTCTGCTCGGTGCCGTTTGTGTCTTCACTGACTCTCTTTCAACGGATGAAGAAATCTGCTCAATTTATCATAGCTGTACTTCTGAAAAGAACACTTCTTGAATAATTGAGCTCTAATGTTGTTCTTAGCTTTAGGCCTCAACAAACTGAAACTAATAGGCAATGTTGTTCTGGTTTATAATAAAATACCACCAAGACCACCAATCCAAGAAGTAAGCAAATTTAATGAAACACTTAGCGCCTCGGCTTACACAGCCTTTCTAGAGTAAAACCACTACAAAATACTGTTTGCTTATATACAGCATATTGCACAAAACAATTAATCAGTTAAGCATGCAATTCAAATCATGTACTTCCAATTACATTCTTTGTTGTGTCCCTGAGACTCCAAAGTACCATACTTTAAAATCAGTAGGGTTTCTTTTTTTAAGAGTTTGTTTTTTAAAGACACACATTCACCTTTGCCAACTAGCAATTTTTCCAAGGCACAACCCCTAAGAGAATCAGGGTTAGAGATGTGTGCTATCAAAAATTGACTCCCATGGAATGGTTATGGTTTTTGCAAATGTAAAACAAAAATAAAATTATTGGAAAAAAAAAAATGACTGCCAAGGGGTCTCTCTAATTTTTTATTTTTTATGTCTGTAATATGTTCCTGCAACCGGACCCTAAAACTCCTGTAAGTTTCCCCTATGTAAACTTCTTACATCCACATCTCAACACATACACTAACTCCTCTGTATTACAACTGTATTCATGCCTAGCTGTAAACCTGGTGCCATTAATATAGGGAAAAGAGCTTACAACATATTGACAGATGGAACAACCATCACATGGAACAGTGCCTTTATTTATGCATAAGCTCTGATTGACATTAACATCTAGTAAACAACATTGGTTATGTACCAGAATGTCAGACACATCCCTAGCTCTTTTATATGCAATATTCACCAAATCAGGTAGTATAGAGTTCAAAATGTTAGCCCTTAGGAGCATAGGCCACAAGCTACGTGCTTTTTTAACTATTTCCTCAGTTTTAACATTATAAGTTGTCACTAAGAAAACTTTCTTCTGCTCTCTATTGTGAACTGTTACATGTGATGGTTGTTCCATCAGTCAATACGTAGTAAGTTCTTTTCCATTTATTAATGGCATCAAGTTTACAGCTAGGCATGAATACAGTTGTAACACGGAGGGGTTAGTGTATGTGCTGAGATGTGAATGTAAGAAGTTTTACATAGGGGAAACTTACAGGAGTTTTAGGGTCCGGTTGCAGGAACATATTGGGACATAAAAAATAAAAAATTAGAGTCCCCTTGGGAGTAATATTTTGACAGCACACAACTCTAACCCTGATTCTCTTAGGGGTTGTGTCTTGGAAAAATTGCAAGTTGGTATAGGTGAATGTGTGTCTTTAAAAAACAAACTCTTAAAAAAGAAACCCTGCTGATTTTAAAGTATGGTACTTTGGAGCCTCAGGGATTCAACAAAGAATGTAATTGGAAGAATGTGATTTGAACTGTATGCTCAATTGATTAATTATTTTGTGCAATATGCTGTATATAAGTAAATAGTATTTTGTAGTGTTTTTACTCTTAGAAGGCTGTGTAAGCCGAGACGCTAAGTGTTTCATTAAATTCGCTTACTTCTTGGATTGGTGGTCTTGGTGGTATTTCATTATTTTATTTTTTTTGTTTTGTTTTTTTAAGTTGTATTTGCAATGTTGTTCTGGTTTGCCTGGATAGAAGTCTCTGAGCAGGTGAACCCAAGTGTATCGTCACGAGGTATTTTTCTGAGATTGAGTAAATTCAAAAAGACATCGGTATTGTCACGCTTTGATCTTTCAAGTAATTGCTTTGCACTCTGTACTGCACTTTCAGCTAGTCCATTTGACTGTGGATATTCTGGACTACTAGTAACATGTACGCAGTCCTATTCTCTTGCAAATTTCCGAAACAACTTACTAGTAAGTTGAGTACCAGTGTCAGAAACAACTTTGTGTGGACTGCCATGGACTGAGTAATTATGTTCCAACTTAGTGATAATAGCAGTGGACTTTAGGTTAGGTAGTAAATCGATCTCAAATCAGTTTGAAAAAGAGTCGACCTATAGTAAGTAATGTTGACTGTTCCACTTGAATATATCAGTGGCTACTGTTGACCAAGATAGTTCAGGAACTTCACGTAGCTGAAGTGGTTCTCTTTGCAAATGCAGTTTAGTACTATTGAATACAGAACAAGAAGAAAGTACTTTATCAATGTCTTTTACTAGAGAAAGCCAAAATACTAGTTCTCTCTCCCTTCTTTTGGTAGATTCGGAACCTGAGTGACAACAATGCAAAATCTGGATATATTCATGTTGTAAGGAAGCAGGAACAACAGTTTTAGGGCCTTTGAAAATAATGCCATTTTCCTCAACATCTCATCTCTGTAAGGAAAATAAGTTTGCACTTCAGGTGTACACCAGATCGCTTTGATGACCATCCAACATTAATGTAGTGGTTGAGCGTTTTCAAATTTGGATCAGTCTTTGTATGATCTCTCAGCTCATTGAGTCTCATGGTAGAAAAATTATACACTTCCATTACATCAAAGTCAAAATTCTCTGAATTAAGCTGTTCTGTTGTATTTTTGGGTGATTTGGATAAGGTATCAGCCAGATAAAGAAGTTTGCTTTTGTATAGACCATTTTGAAAAGTTATTCTGTTGCAATTTCAGCATCATACTCTGTAATCTCACTGGAGGAGAATGCATAGGCTTCTTTAGAATAGCAACTGGAGGTTGGTGATCAGTTTCAATCTGAATAGCTCGACCATAGATATAATTATGAAACTTTGAACATACAAATACTATTGCCAACGTTCTTTCTTAACCTGAGCATGCTGCATTTCAGTTTGGGTAAGGGTTCTAGATGCATATGCTACTGGTCTGCCTTCTTGAAGAATAACAGTGTCAAGACCAATTTTTTGCACATCAGCTCTCTCAAATGTACTGTTAACTCACTGAAGTCTGGTATAAACTTGCCTAAATAGTTGACCATGCCAAGAAAACACTGTAGGGCCTGAACATTATCAGGTGCTGACATCTCAAGGATAGCTGCTTGCTTGGACAGGTCTTGTCTCAAGCCAGTGCTGGTAAATAAATAACCTACATATGTAACTCCTGGTAGTCTGAATTTGCATTTTAGAGGACTGAGCTTTATGTTCACTTCAATTTTCTTTCTAGAACTCTCTTAAGGTTTCTGTCATGCTCTGCTTCACCATTGCTTCCAACCAATAAATCATCTACTATTGTGGTACAAGGATAACCTGAAAAAAATTTGCTCCATTAGATTCTGAAAGACTTCACTTGCAGATTTATTACAAATGACATCCTTAGAAATCTGTATCTGCCAAACGGGGTACTGAAAGTAGTTAGTAATGAGGATTTGTGATCAAGCATCACTTGCCAAAATGAACTTTTTGCATACAAGACAGAAAAAAACAGTGGTATTCAGTATTAAGGCTGCAACTTCTTCAACAGTATGCATTGGATTTTAATGCTTTGTTCAAATCTTTTGGGTCAGTACTTATTCTGATTTCATCTGAGCCTTACTTGTGAGATGCTACCATGGATGACACCCATTCAGTTGGTTTTGTAACTGGACAAATGTCACCCTGCTGCACCATTTTATCTAAATGAGCTTTATCTTTATCCTGCATAGCTATCAGAACTTGTCTCACTTGTATGTCCAATGGACTGACCTCTGGGTCTAACTTCATTGAATAGACAACTGGAAGTTTGCACAACTTGTCATTGAAAGCATCAGCATATTCACAGAAAACCGCTTCACAAAAATTGGAACTGGGATATGTGCTTATATGATGAACTTCTTTAAAAAAAAAATAAATCAAATTCATTCTTAAACTGTCTCTGAGACCCTATAATTACTGCACATGTCTTTGGACTACATACAATAACAAGCTGTGACAGTTTCCAGCCAAATAACATAAAAGTACTACTGAACCTTCTCTCTGAATTTCTTCACCTCCATAAGCAGCACGTTTTACACTACTAGCCACATTGAGTTGTTCACCAGCTCTTACTTTAGCAAATGTGTCTGCTGATGTAACACTGCACTTTGAACCAATGTCTATTTTCAGCTCAGTGGATTTACCATTGATCTGTACAGTACATAATACTTTGTTCTTTGCCAACAAATTCACTGCATCAGCCTTTTCATCAATTACTGATACAGCACTTACATAGAAAGTTGAATTGTAGCTCTCTATATGATCACATTTTTTTTTTTAAACAAGTTTATTGTTTTAACATACAAGAAAAATGTCATAACAATTTTATACAAGTAATTAAAATAGATGTGATTATAACATTCAACAAAACAACCAAAGTATTTACAAAGACATCCACTACAATCAGATCAATTAATTAAACTAAAATACCATGCTATTGAAGTTAAGATTTTTTTAACAAGTTTTGTAAATTATCCCATACAATATAATAAGATGTTTTTCTAGTAGTTCTAGACTTTATTGTGTTCATTTCCATATGGCACACTATATTCATAACATTTTTAAATTCATTGAACGAAGGAGGTGTATCTGAAATCCAATTTCTGGTTATTATTTTCCTAGCCACTGCTAGAATAGACCATAACAAGGGAAGCTTAACCTTTTAACACTTTGAGGTACCGTGTGTTAAATAATATAAGAGATTTAGAAATAATGAAATTGTCTGTAAAAAGAGCCTGCAAAAATTCATTAATTGACTTCCAATATTCTTTCAATTTTATACAGCCATAAAACATATGAGCCCAATCAGCATTAATTTCTACATTACATCTTTTACATAGATTATCTTTATTATTTATTTTATTCATCATCAAAGGTGTATAGAAAGATCTATGTAAAAATTTCCATGTAAAAAGTCTCCAGACAATGGAAGACGTAGTTTTATAGGCAGATTCCAATATATATTGTTTATCTTGTTGAGTTGGTGAATCACCATTAATGGAAGTGAAATAATTCCAGTAGGTATCTACACTGTAAAAAGTTTCTTGTCTGATAATTTTATGTATGTATGAAAGCTTACCTTTATCAGAGACTTTATGTTGTAAATTTAATATCAAGTAATCAATCAGTGTTGGAATAGATTCTTTAACTGTTATAGACATTAGATCTATTTTATCAATGAGATGTTGTCTAAAGGTCTGAACCTCTAACCAGCAAGTTTCTCTTAGATCAAATTCTTGTTTTAAGAAATCTTTTTAACTTTATTATCAGATATCAACTGATACCAGTACTTTAGATCATTATCTATAGCTAAATGTGTTCCTTCAGAAGTAGATGACAAAAGCATACCCCGAGTATACATTATAGGGAATATAATAAAATTCCATTCCCTATACTTAGGATGCATAAGTATAAAGTTACGATAGCTAGTAATAATGTTTAATGGGTAACTAACTATATGTTTAGGTGTAATAGGTGAAGTACAAAATTCCTTTAGTAACCATAACATGGAGTTATTTACAATCATATTTTTATGTGTTAAGGAGAATTTCATGAAGTGCATACTAATTAGCTCCCAGTAATCTTTCCATTTTGCAACATATGACTGATCTATTAATAAAGTAATAACTTTTATAATAGAAGAGATAGTGTATAAATTAAAGTCTGGAAAAGAAATACCCCCTTGAGACCAGCTATTAGTATGTTTTTTTAATGCAATCCTAGGTCTATTAGGTGCCCAAAGGAAATTTAGCATTAGTGTATTCAATTTTTTGATAATTATTTTTGTAGGTGGAAGTATTATTGATTGTATTAAGTCTAAAATCTTGGGGAATATTATCATTTTAATAATCGTAAGTCTCTCTTCCATAGTAAAAAAACATATTATTCCAGGAATTGAAAAGATTTTGTATATTAAGAAGACAAGTATTATAATTATTATATATAACAGATTTAATATCTTTAGATAATATTATACCTAAATAAGTTATCTGACCTGAATTGGGTACATATTTAGTAAAATCTCTAATGAGAAATTTTTTTCGTGTATATATAGATAGTATTTTAGTTTTTTCTTCATTGAATATTAAACCAGAAATACTTTTAAAATTCATCATTTTATCAAATAGTGACTGCATAGAAGAATTAGATCCTGCTGATGTAATTAGTACATCATCTGCAAAAAGTTGAATTTTAGATGTGGTATTTTCATCTATTTCAAAACCCTCTATGTCAGTACTGTTTCTGATCAAATTAGCCCAAGGCTCCATTATTAAAGTGAATAATAATGGAGAGAGTGGACACCCTTGCTTTGTACCTTTAAAAATGGGTATTTTTTATGAGACGTATGTTCCTACCTTAATATAAGTCAATGTTCCTTTGTATAAATGCTCAATTAGGTTTACAAATGCATCTGAGAAGTTTGTGCACTTCAGTAAAGTAAACAGATAGTCCCAACTTACTGAATCAAATGCTGAACTTATATCAAGACTAATAAGTGTTAAATTTTTCTTTTTCCTATTTGCAAAATCAATTAATGTTAGAGTTCTCCTTATATTATCAAAAGTATTTCTATTTACAATGAAGCCTGTCTGATCTATATCTATAATGCCAGGGATGATTGTCTTCAATCTATCAGCAAAAATACTCATAAACATTTTATAATCAACATTAAGTAAAGAGATGGGTCGATATGAAGTACATCTAGTTGGATCTTTATTAGGTTTTAAAATTGGTGAAATAAACGTATATTGCCAAGATGGGGGAGTTATTAGCTCATTTTGGGCCAGAATAAAACCTTATGTATTAATGAGTATGTACTTTTAGAAAGGATTTTATATATCTCTGGTATAATACCATCATTACCCGGAGCTTTGTTTGATTTAAGCTTGTTTATTTGTGTAACAACCTCTGTATATGAAATACTTTTATCCAATAGTTTAATCTGTTGTTTATTAAGGTTTTTATTCATGTTTGTGGTTATAAACTCCTTTATTTTATCTATAGGTTCCATGTTAATGTTATTATGGTTAATCTTGTGAAAGTGATTTCTAAATTCATCTAGTATTTCTGGTAGACTAGAAACATTCTTCTTTTTCCTTAGAGAAAAAATTTCTTTGATATGATTTTGTTTATTCAACCTTTTTGTTTTATTTTTAAGTCTATGTAAGTATTTGGGGCTTATTGAATAAGACAAAAACTTGTATTTCTCTAGAGTTATTTTAACTTTATGAGTTAAAATTTCTTTGTATTTCTCATTTAGTTTGTTTATTTCTTCAATGACTTTCTTATCCATAATATTTTCTTTATTATTATGTTTATAGGAGTCTAATTTACTTTGAATATCTAACAATTCTTTATCCCAAGATTTTCTTTTATTATTATACCATCTGATACTTTGTCCATATAAATATGCTTTTAAGGCATCCCAAACATAGACAATGGAGACTTCAGGAGTATTATTTATGTCTAAAATGTTGTACTTCTGAAAGTATATATTCTTTATAGTCTTTAAGTTGAGTTAAATATGCTGGTATCCTTTTGATCTGAACATTGTGAGTATTTTTTATCATGAACTCAAAAACAATTGAATTATGATCAGATATAGGACATGAAATGATTTTAGAATTAATTAATTCTGTTACCATCTGGTTAGAAATAAAGACCCTATCTATTTTTGAATAAGTTTTGTATCTGTTAAAAAACAAAGTGTATGGTAATGATTTTGAATCTATCTGATTATTAATGTCATTTAAATGATAAGAATTAGCAAAATCTTTTAAATGTTTTGCATTAGATGTAATTTTCCTTTTTCCTATAGTGGTAGTGTCATTTTCATGTAGTATACAATTAAAGTCACCAGCTAAAATAATATCTCCTATAGAGAATGATATGATCTTATCAAGATGGTATTTCACTGTATTAATACCAATTCCAGGTATCCAATATACATTAATTAATGTATAAGTCTTCCCATTAATTTGTATTGTAACCATACAAAACATTCCTTTATCATCTTGATAAGACTTAATAGTTTTAGGAATAGGCATACTTTTATTCCATAAAATAGCCACTCCTCTTTTTTTCTGAGTGTGCTCTGAACTAACTAATACTGTATATTTGTTTGTGGCTAGTTTATCAATATCTTTTTTCAAGAGATGTGCTTCTTGAAGGAAGACTAAGTTGGCCTTATGTAAATTAATGTATCTTATTAGGCTTGCCCTTTTACACGGATTATTCAGTCCATTAATGTTTAAAGAAATTCCTTTTAGAGATGTCATTTGGCATTTTTAAAACATAAGAAACTTATGATCAAAATAAAAATTTACAGAATAAGTAGTGTTATACCTCCTCCTTTAGGTTTACCTTTAAATATAGCTGTATTTATTGAATCTCTTATGGGATTTTGTATAAGATTCAATTTTGTTTGTAGTGACAATGAGCTTACAAAATATATTGTGGATGTCAGAACTATATACATATAACAGTGAACCAGAGAAAATAATGTAAGGATTAAACCTTGCACCCAGCCTGGAGTTAAAAACTCCAACTTAGAGTAGTACATACTACTCAAGTTAACCCCCTACCCTAAGCAGCAGTACCTCAGCTACCACCTTATCAATTTAATACTAGTTATATATAACTTAAATTAACAACTTTCAATTAGATTATCTAGCAAGACAAAACTACACATTTAATAGAACAGCATCATATAAACTAAGAGAAACCCTTTTTTTTAAAAAAAAACTATTCATACTACTATATACATCTATTTAATATAATACATTTATATTCAAATAGCATTCAATTAAACTTGATATTAGAAACCAAGATGAGAGAGAAAAATAAAAGACGTGAAAGAGAGTGAAAGAAAGAGAGAAAAAAAAAAAAAAAAGGAAGGGCATATTTACATACTAATTTATTCAAAATTTGTAAAAATAAGTTCTAATGTTCATTTAACTCAATAACTTTGGCTAATATGGTTCAGGTATTACATATATTAAAATGCATCTATTTTCTGTCATGTAAATGCAGTTAACAGCTTCCAAAAGACCTTAAATTACTTGTATCAGAGCTTTTTTCTCATACTTATTATTGTCAGTAGAAAAAAATATTATATTTATAAAAATTGTTATAAATCATACTGCATAGTTATGTAGATTCTCAGAAACACTTGCATTATTGTGAAGAAAGCCATCTGTATTTTGTATATCTATACTGCTGCTTTAAAATACATCACATGACAACTTCTTCCAGAATAGAGTCATAAAGTTATTTATACTTATCAATCAGATAAATGAAATGAATTATAGTAATGTAAATGTTTAAATCATAAGTTTTTAACATAAATTAATATGCTGCAGTCAAATAAGCTTTCAAAAACACTTGTATAAATGTTTCACTTTCTATGCCTTCTAAAATACCACATTTGCTTACTATGAGAAACTGCATCATTTAAAATCATTATAACTGATATATATTACAAATTATAACATAAATACTTAAGTAATTATATAAAATAACTCACATTTAAAAGTTAAAGAGTTCATTTTCCATCGCAGAGTGGCATTTGCAGCAGTTCTACTTCCTGGTAGAGTGTTCTTCCTGAATCTGTGATGTGTCAGTGTGAATTTTGGGGTCAAAGTTCAAATTGACTGCTTTCAGCTTCTCTGCGTGAAGTCTGAGAGTTGAAGCTTTTAAAACAACTCGAGGACACTGTTCAAGAGGTAACCCATATCCCAGATTGTCTCCCTTAACATTTTGGCAGGAATCTTGTTAAAAACAAGTGACTAACATTCATTTAGAAGTATAAATGCAACTAAACATAACAAAACCTTCACGAAGTATTTTACAAGTTATTACAGCTTCTATGCAAGTGAAATTAAGCCCAAAGTTATTAAAATATAAAAGAACTCAATATTTTTGCCCCAACTTAATTTTTATATAAATCTTATTATTTATTGTGCCTGTATGGTCATAAGCATTTTAATATATTAATATGAAAGAGAATAAAGAGAAAGAATATAGAAAAGAAAAAAAAGAGAGTAGAAAATAAAAAAGAATAAAGCAGAAATAAAAAAAGGTAAAAGGAAGCTATAAAAAGTATTTACAATGGAATATTACTTGCTGCTTATATTAATAAAGATGGAAATGAAACATATTATTTACTATTATATAGTTCTGATTATTATTAATTAAAGCATGACAGATTATTTGTAAACAAGCATAAGCAATATAATCAAGGAAGTATAATTAGCAATAACATTTAAACAACATATAAACTTTTTTACAAGGAATAAATAAGTTATTATTCCATTTATCATATTTTCATTACACTTCTCCCTCCCTACCCCACCCCTTACCCACTACATAATCTAAATAAAATGACATTGTTTAAAATAAAGAAAAGAAGAAAAGGAGAGAAAAAAAGAAAATAATGTATCAAGTTACTAACCTTACTTCTCTTTTTCAGATAGAGAAACATATTGAATGATAGCTTGTTATTAGTTCCTCAGATATTTTGACTGATTATGAAACAAAACATTTCTTTGCACACAGAAAATAACTTTGATTAAATCTTTTTTCAGAATATTTGTGGCTTTCTGGAAATGCAATAACTATATTTAAAAAAAAAATTAATAATGAAGAAAAATAAAGAGAAGAAAAAAAAAATGAAAAAAGCATGGAACAAGTAATTTGTTTTTTAGTCTCTTCTTCTTCTCTGAAGTCTTCCACGAAGTTTCAGTTGCCAACCTCTTTAATGAAGGACTAGCCCATTCAATTTCCTCTATTTTATCCAAAATCTTATTTTTTTTGATAAACAGTAATGCAGAGTCTAAGTCATCAAAAATTTTAGGACCATCAGGAAGGAAGATTTTTAGCTTGGCAGGAAACAGAAGGTAGGTTTTAAACTGTGCTTTTTTAAGCTCCCTTATTAGTGGCAGAAAAACCTTTCTTTTAGCTATTACCAAGGAAGAATAGTCATTGTCAAAACGCACAGTTGTCTCATTAATTTTGACAGGAGCTTTAGCCCAAGCAGATTTAAGAACCATCTCTTTATCAAAAGATGATAGAAATCTAACTATAACTGATCTAGGATAGTTTTTGTTAGAGTTAATATTAGCTATAGATCTATGTGCTCTTCGATACCAAAGAGAATGCTTCTGGTAAGTCTAAAGTTTTAGGGAGCCATGTTGTTAAAAAGAAGTAATATTGTTACCTTCAATATTTTCTGGTAGTCCAAAAATCCTGATGTTATTGCCTAGATCTATTTTCCAGGTCATCAAGCTTTGTTTGTAGATGTGTATTTTGTTTCAGCAAAACTCAATGTTGATTTCCTCTTCTTGGATTCTATTTTCCATGTCATTTACAGTCTCTTCTATGCCTGTAATCTGGATCTTCTGTTGTTGCAAGTCTATATGTAACAAGTCTATTTGTTTTGTAGTTTTTTCTATGAAGGTATCAATTTTAGTATCCAGTTTATCCATCTTAGCAGTAAGTTGCTGGATTGTAGATATCAGAGACTGAAGTTCTTTCTTGATGCTGGAGTCTTGAGAATTTGTCTTACTGGAACTCATTTCAAACAGAGAAACTGACAAGAAAATTTCCAAGGTGATTTCTGACAGGAATATTTTTAAAATTTCCTTTTTTTTTTAGATATAGTTCAAGAAATATATAAAACAAATATATCTAGAAAGAAAATTACTTCATAAATTAATTTTTTAAGTAATTATTTCCTGTCAGTGCAGTGAAATTGGTGGAGCTGAAGAAATCTGCTGCTATCCTGTGTTCATCCTTGGCCACGCCCGATCAAATTGTTTTTTGAGTGACACTTCTTTATAACTGTGTGAGGTTCACTTGATTTGCACAACTTTTAAAAATGGTTAAATTTTTTTACACTTGTGGCATTGCTGACCAAATGCCAAGCGTTTCTCTCTTTTAGACTCCTGATTGGCACCACAATTGTGACAGTTAACTATAAAACTAGATTTGGGTTTTGCTAATTCATGCTTATACTGCACTGAGCATACACCTTTCTTAGAACTTGCGGGAAAACTACATGGTTTCCCTGGAGAACCCGCAGGGGCTGTGGTTGCCATGTGCTTAGGCCTGCTTCTGTTTGTCACATGTTGCATGCTGTCTACATTTGCTCTCGAGCCTGCCAAAACCATGCTTTTATCCCTCACAACCATACTTGTGTGCCTTTCTGTAACTTCATGGATTTGACAAATCTCAATAGCTTTGCTTAGCATTAAATCACTGTAATGAAGCAAATTCTTTCTCACAGCAGCACTATTAATACCACACACAATCCTGTCCTTTATCAACTCATCTTTTAATTCACCAAACTGACACACTTTAGCTTTGTTCCTTAGGTCAGTAATTTGTGTCTTTCGGCTTTTCCTGGTTAGGGGTCGCCACAGCGGAACTCCGGTCCACTAATGATTGGTAGTTGATTTTTACGTGGCGAGTTCCCATCCATGACACACAACCTTCAACGAAGGTACGCCCATTCACGCATGTCTCCACGCAGAAGACGCTCTAGCTGAGAATCGAACCAGACAGCGTCTTACTGTGAGGCAACAACGCTACCGCAGCACCACCACCATGGGTTACTTAAGTCAGTAATGTAAGCTGCAAAAGTTTCCCCTGGTTTCTGATGTATTGTGTAAAACAAATGCCTCACAATGCTACCAATGCACCACCACCACGGGTTCCTTAGGTCAGTAATATAAGCTGCAAAAGTTTCCCCTGGTTTCTGATGTATTGTGTAAAACAAATGCCTCACTAATGTAATATTTGTCTGGTGGTTACATATTTATCTGAATTTGTGCTTCAAACACTCAGGGTCTTCCCTTGGTTCAGCCTGTACAACAGTATGGCAGTTTTCACCTTCTCCCTCATATACTGCTGGTTCATGTACAAATGAATGCTCTGTTTCAATGGACTCTGACCCAGCTAGGTTTAACAAAGTGAATGCCCTGGTATGTGCATCTTTGTCAGAATAAGCTGCTTGGACAAAAATATATTCTTGCTCAAATATTCTCCAGTTCTCTGCAATATTCTGATCAAATACAAGTGGTGAGGGCTTTCAAAATACATCTGCCATATTAACACATACCAGTGAAGGATTTTGCAAATATTCACGAACACACACACACACACATATATATATATATATATATATATATATATATATATATATATAAAAATATATATATATATATATATATATATATATATATATATATATATATATATATATATATATATATATATATATATATATATTATATATATATATATATATATATATATATATATATATATATATATATATATATATATATATATATATATATATATATATATATATATATATATATATATATATATATGCCAGAAATGTATGCCAGTATTCGTAACTATGCCCAATAGCACAACAAGCCTCTACATAACTGAACTTTGCGAAATAAGTCTCTCGGGCACGGTAATTCTCTTGAGATTACTATACTGCAAGAAATCACCTCTTATCAGTGTAAGAAACATTTCAAAATTACTGCACTATGTGAATGAACTGGGCAGAAGAAGATCAGAGTAAGAAACGTTTCGAAGTAACTGCACTTTGTGAATAAACAGTGCATGGCACACCAAAACTTCTCCAAAATGGTGGTACATTGCTGGATAATTCTTTACAGTGCAAGAAACACTCTCTAATGGTGGCACTTTGCAAATAGACACACCCAGCACAATAAACTTTTTGAAATGGCTGTACTTTGAATGTACTCCATGAAATAGCTGCACTTTGCACAGAAATAAACTTTTCAGAATACATGCACAGAAATAAGCACACCCTATAAGCACTTTTACACACTTTGAGATGCTTTGTATAACTCTAGCTATGCTGCCCTGAATACAATACTAAGTAGTAGTTATGCCAAGACACAGCACTTTGCCAAAAAACATGCAGCTGCCTTGCGTTATTTGTGCTTAATGTGTCTTTTTTGCCCTTATTATATTTGTTTTGCTAGTTTAAACTCTTTTCGTGCCCATTATACTTTTCTTTTACTTATTTTACTCTAAACATGCCAGTTTTGCTTTAAACATGCTCGTTTTGCTTTAAACCTGCCCATTTTGCAATTCTGAAGTAATCCCAAATCCCTTGTTTACTTTTCTGATGCTCATTTCATCAAATCTCTTAATTTTAAACATTTCGTTTAATCAACACATTTTTTGTGCCTCTCGCTTGTTTAATAATGCAGTCTGTGTCCTTGCGATGCTCTGTTTTATCTTTTTTATAAAATAAACTGTTTGTACAAGTTTTCATTACCTTTGACTCTTTTCTGGCTCCTTTTTATGTTTGTTTCTCTTAGTTTACATTCACTGTTAACTCTGCATCTTGTAGCTCTGGAAAGCAGTCTTTGGAATCCTGGTTCTGACACCATGTTTGTCATCTAGTCAGGATGTAATAGATGAGACTTCATGCGTTCTGTTCATGCAGCTTTATTATGTACAAACACATCAGGATTGAGGTTTAATAATTCTAACTTAGATAATATTATATACAAACTAGCTATTACACTCATACATGCTCTCTGTCTGACTGGACTGACTCTCAAAATGGCACTGAAGCTAGCATGTGCCCACAATTTTTATGCACGTTCAATCCTTGAAATGCTTCTTAAAGATACAGCCCACACGCTCTTTTCTACAAGCTAATCCATTTATTCCTGACATTGCACTCATGTGCCAACTATACTGACAATGGGTACAAAGCAGAGAGGCTGTATTTATCCTTCATAGCACTTCAGGTTTTCATTATGCATTCTCTCATAGCTGTGTGATTACCAGTGCATAGGTACTCATCCCCCCCTGTCAGACTAACAGTCCATAATGCATTTGTACCAAAGTCCTTTACTACAGCAGATATTCTTGGAAGAGCATGAGTGTTGATTGGAATGAAGCTGTGTATCACTGCAGTGAGGCTTATTGTCCAGCTGAACTGTTACCATGATAATTAATTGTCCACTGCTTATTCATGTTGTTATTGTTAGGCATGTTTTTTTTGATACTGTGGAACCCAGTGTGACACATCCCTGCATTTGCCACACTGTGTATAATAATTTCACATACCCTTGTTTTATACATTGTTGACCATCTCATTTATTCAATTAGATTTTTTTCTACTTTTTTACTTTGTCCACTGCATGCACACTGGTTCTGATCCATAACATGTGCCAGTGTTCTATACAGAATAGACAGAGCCATAGCAGTCATATCCTCCATTATTTTCCTCTGTCTCACCATAGAGGGTCCCTATGCATTTATATTAACATTGCTCTGCTAAGTGTTTTTTTTTACTTCCAGAGCCTGTCTTAAGAAAGTGTATCATATCATGCTGTCCATTGCTGTTTGTTTCCTGTCCTATTTCCCTCTGTCATCTTTTTTTGTTATTTTTCTTTGTTGTGTTGTTTCCATTTATGTTAATTTTTCTGCAGTATCAGCTTTAGGGCCGAAATTAGTGATGCAGCGGCTGCCACACGCTACTCTTGCCTCCAGATCAGCTGTTGGGTTCCTAGCTGTGGTGAAACTAATGTTTAAGGTGACATGGAGGGGCTCACTGGTGGCTTCCAGAGATGCTTATACTCCTCAGGGGTGCCTATTCCTACAACTCATCTTCAGCTTGTAGAGATTTAGCAATTCCTAAAAGCATTCAGAGATAACACTGACAGGACACTGCCTCTGAGAGGATGTTATATGTGGCAGCTGCTCTGGTCGTGTCAGTTGTGGATCCCCACAAATAAGTAGTAACAAAGCCATTCATGTAGCATATTGGTAGCTCATCCAGCTGGTTCCCACAGACTTCAGCTTGAGCTTTATTGTCAGCTAGTGCAAACAGAGCTTCAACTTCAAACACATGCACCAGGTGAGCTGTGTGACATGCCATTGCCAGCCAGCACTGGTGTATACCTCTGCACAGTGTACTCACACACAGAATGCTGCATTTATATTACTCAGAGAAATCAGGACATTAAAAGATGCATACTGTACCATCAGATATGCATGTGTTCATGGCCTATGGCATACGACTGTCTGTCTCATGCACAGGTAGAGGTGGAAGTTACCATCTTACACAGTTACATTATCTGTATTCTTTCACATGTTCCAGTAGGAGTGGATCTAGCAGTACAAGTCTGCACATGTCTGAGATCAGTATATCTGCAGATCCTGATGGTAATGCATATGGCACAGTCAAGTAAACAGTAGGATTATTGGCAACACTAACAGGGGCTCCAGCATCACCAGCAGTTAGTGAATAACATATTGTCTATGTGCATCTCATACACAGTGTACAGGCAGCAGAAACATTGTAAGCATCTAAGGGGCACACAACCTCCAAGTGTACACATATGGCATTTGGGAGAGGTGCATTGCTGCCCATTGTCAACCTGAGACATGGGTATTACATGATGTTGCTGTTGCCCTTGGCATCAGCCAGGGAATGTGTGCCCACCACAAATAGCTTGCTGTATTCTTGTCAATATACTTAGATGTTGCTAGACAGCAGAAGTGAGATGTCGGCACACAAAATCCACATTCAGTGATGTAGTGGGTCTAAGCTAGTGCAGAGTGCTGTAGACTGTCTCCACCTATGTCTGGGGGGGCTGCAGATGAGAGTTGTTAGCATGTTAACCTCGTCTCCAAGGCACATGCAACATCAGTTGTAATTCATAACAACAACCACCATTATGAGCAGTCTGCTATTTATATTCATGCACTGTACGATCCTTTGCTCTAGGGCTGATAAGCTGTGCGCATACCAGTTATATGGCCCTGTAGTAAGCCCCATACATTAAATGCTGGCATAAGTTGCATGTTTGTCAGCTGTGGGAATTATCAGAACTGGATGGCTGGAGTACAAACATTCTATATATAATATCCTGTATGCTGCACACCACCTGGGAGGTGATGTAGGAAAACCCTTCTAACTGATATATGAACACCAAGTGGATTACACAAAGCCTTGATGACATTACATGTATGAGAAGTTCCCTAATATAGAAGGGCGGGGGAACCATTACTACTCTTTATTTCTTTCTATAGCAAATGTGCATAACTGAGGAAGGTATACCTCTAGCTTCCACTTGGAAATTGCATCCTGGTGTGTTGACACTACTTTTTCTCAGCCTCTTGTGCTTGTCTCTCTAACCATCCAGCTTGTTCATAGTAGTTGATATCTTTAGACATACTGCTGCAGATTAGGGACACCCAGGGAGGAGGCTACATTGCCTAAAGCTGGTTGTTTCTAGTGGGTAAGGAGCTACTGGATGAGACCATGAGACCATGCCATTGTCCATGTGGCAGGCATAAGAAGCTGTCCAGACATGTGACTAAATTTGTAGGCATGGGATTTCATGCATATGGACATTGGTTCAATACTAAGACCAAGCCTGGAACAGGCCTCCTTTCCTTGTTTGCTACTCTTAACATGTGCATGCACTTTGCACATATTAATTTCAGACTTGCCAAGCTTTGACACTGTCCAGGTTTGAGAGCTTTGAGAAGGTAAAGAGGTCCCACCCATTTTCTCTACCATTATGGACTGATATGGGAAGATTTTGTATCAGAGATTAATGGAACTTCAGTGTCCCTGTGTTCCTCCACTTCCTCATGCAATGATACAGTCTCAGGGTGGGGCTCTTTATAATCCACAATAGCTTGTCTGGCTTTGACTTTTGACATTACCTGAAACCCATTAACTGGCTTCCATGCCATCATGACCCTGTAGCCATCCTTTGTGATTTTGGGAGTCTGGGGTCATCTTTACTTTTCTGCTTCAGCTTTCAGGAGAGCTTATGCCCTTTATTGTCCTCTAGGAGATTGAAGTGATATTCTGCCAGCCATCCTAAGACTATCAACACCTTCAGTCCATGCACAAGATTTATCTAAGAGGTTTAGAGCCAGGAAATATAGAAGGGCAATAATACAGGATGCTGTGAAAGAAATTGAACATGGTAATAGGGTTGAATTATTGCAGTATATATAGGCATCTAATTACTAACAGTTTGATTTCTCTTTCACAGTGACTTATGCTACTAATGTGAAGGAATTTGTGGGTATTTTTAACAACACTGGAATGTCTTGTTAGTGAGTAAAGAGCACATAGATTTTTTAGCAACTAAATATAAGTTTTATTACAGGATGGGTAAGTATGCTTAACAAATATTGCGACAGAACAGACAAAATATACGGAAGACCTCTATTCAGACTACTTTATCTGGAGAACAGCTTGTTGGCTCTTTTCCTTCTGACAATTGTTTGTTTTCACATAAATTGTATAAGACTAAAACATTCAAAACCTGTTGTACATCAAAAGAATTAATATTAATTAAGAATTGATATTAGGTATCCTTTTGCATGTAGCAATGGTATAATTTATTTGCTATTTTTTGTATGTACAGCATTTTATGTAGGCAAAACCTCATGTGCCTTTAAAAATCTCATTTCTGAGCACCTTATTGAAATGACATGTAAGTGAGTCTCTAATGCTTTATATAAGCACACGTTGAATCAACTAATGGCTATGTATATATTTGTAGGAACTGATAAAATTAATAACAAACAAACAATTTTTGACAAAACAACGAGTACAAGGGAACATGTGAATTATCAGTTTAAGAGCTTTCTTTTATGCTGGTTTGAATGAATACAGTAATTAAAGTATTGTGTAATGTATTTATTTTACGAAGATACTTTAAGAGAAAGTGGTTTATTGCTGACTTGCTTTGAAGTTTCCATTTAAAATACATGGAAGTGTTGCTGTGGCTGAATTGTACTGATGAAGCTGGCAGGAGTTTCCCAGCAAAGATGGTTTATTGCCACATATCTCCTGGTATTTATTTGCATGACATTTGGATGAATAAACTTGTATAAAAGTGGAGGAAGCAGTACTGGTTGTTTTCTTTTTGGATTCCAGTTCAAAATGCTGCAGATAATGTACAGAGCAGTGTGCAGTGGTCTGGATAATGTACTTTTTGTTGCATGCCCTGGTCTTCAAACATTGGGTACAAAACAAACAGAACATATGACAAAATGCAGTAATAGTTATTTTCCATACTTGTTTTGTTTAAGAAGAATGAAGAGGAATTGCAATTGGATTATTTATGTAACAAGTATTATAGAAATTCTGGGAGATTCTAGAAGATTTATTAAACAGCCAAAGATTCACAATTCTTACTGTATAGCATTTTCTCTACTGTAAATGTGAATCATGTTTGTCTAATGATTTACAGTTCCACAGGTGGCATAGCCATATGGTATAAGTGGCCCATACTGGTTAGGTAAAAAATGGGATGAAATTTAATATTACAGTATGTTTTTTACTGTACAGGTTATTCTTCCCAATAGAACATATGATGGCAACATTGTTTAACAGCATTGACATTTTAATAATAAAAATTATAGCAGCAGAAATATTTGTATAATAATTCTAGCTAAGATCACATAACAAATGCCCACTAGATGTTAATCCTTAAATAAAAGAGGCAGGGTGAACACATTTTAATTTTTAATTAGTGGTTATTTTATACAGTTTTTATATAGCTAAACAGAAACATTTTACCCCAGGCATACTGTTTTGTGTTGCCAAATAAATATATGCTCCCCATTAAATTCTGTGAGATGCTACCATGGATGCTAATGCTACAAACACAGTTCAGGTAGGCTAGACAGATATTTGGAGTTGTGCTGGCAAATTTGCAGAATTGCTGAGCAGGCCACAGTGCACTGCCACTGCATCATCCTCTGTTAGTGTACTGTCACTGCTTCTTCCTCTGTCAGTGTACTGTAACTGCATCTTCCCCTGTCACTCATGGTAGCTCCTCCTTGCACGTTCTGCATTAACTTCCATCCTCAGTCCAATTCTAATGGCAATTAAATTATTTATTTTTGTGCATATTATTCATAAAAAAGAGCACAAAGAATACCACATGTAGGCAAAAATGCACCTTCCACGAACCTTTAGTAGCACAATATTTTTAATACAATGAAGAATTGACATCATCATTTCTACCCACCAGCTGCTTCACAGTTTCTCATTTTACAGACCTCACAACTTTAGCTGCTAATGCTACAGTTCATTTACAGTACAAGCCAGCATCTGGCATTAACAATTTTTTTTTGCGATTGCATTTGCCTCGTGTTTTAGACCTACAGATGCTGACAGCACTAATTCCTCAAAGGAGAATCAAAATGTCTTCTTACCATGATGCTCTCTTTTTAGGGCCAAAGATAGGAGGGGCCCAGTAGTGGTAAATGTAGTGGATATTTGCAGAGTTAGTAGAAGACTTGACGTTAATATGACTAAACATTATTTATCTTATTTATTATTTACTTATATTATCCTGACAGATAAAAATATGGTTAAATGCAAGAGTCTTGGGCTTCATAAAAGCATTCTCTCCCTCATTTCATAGAAACCACCTTGATCATTGTGTTGGCATGTTAAAGGTTTATTGTGATATTGCCTGTTCTCTCTGTTACTTTACCTCTGTGCATGTTGGCATATGTGTGCTTGTGATGATGCTTTAAAGTTTATTCAGATCTCGGGCTCTGCACATTAGAATGATGATCTGAATTCTTTTTGTTGTACATCTGCACATAGTTGTGCTTTGTTTTTAAATAGTAATAAAACATTTCAATAAGGGAATAAGGGTCAGAAACTTGAGAAAAGAGACTTTGCTATGAAGTCTTATGTTTTCATAGCTGATGTGTAGCTCATTACAATTGAAAATACTAACAAGTTAAAAAGCGAAGGTGAGTTAGGCAGATAAGAATTGCTAAAAAAGAAGAATAAGTTATAAGTAATAGTGATACTAGATACTTCAGTTTTTGTTTTTGGTGTCTGTTTTTTAACAGTTTTATCCTTTGGTGTTTAATATTTGTTTAATCTCTTCTGAGGTTGCAGAATGAACTCAGTCAGCAGAAATGTATTACATTTACCTGCTGATAAGGAGGGTTTAAAACGTAGACAAACCAGACAGGAAATGTTAGCACTTCTGGAATATTAACTTTTCTCTGTTGTTCCAACATAAAAAGGAAGAAAAATCTATTATAGATTTAAAGGTTAGTTTGCCATATTATATGTATCTTGCTTAATGCGATTAAACTATTGAAGAATATTGATTCTGGCTTAGTGCAGTTTTTTTATATAAAGGAAATGTTGCATTTTGGAGGAAACAACTTGTACAATTAAATATATTACCTATGGAAGTCAAATCAATATTATTTATATGGCTATGCATATAAGCAAAATACTTATAAATGCCAAAGCATAAACTGCAGACAAGACACACAAACCTGCTACTGAAGGATAACATCTAGACTAAGCAATCAGCAATAAATCTTTAAACTAAATTATAGCCAATTAGCCAATATCGTAGATGGAAAATACAGTTTTAGGGATCTCATAAAGCAACCCAGAGTAGTTGTTGTTGTGTCTTTCGGCTTTTTCCGGTAAGGGGTCACTACAGCGGAACTCCGGTCCGCTAATGATTGGCAGTAGATTTTTACATACAGAGTTACCGGCTCTGACACATAACCTTCAATGAACGTACGCCCATTCACGCATGTCTCCACACAGAAGATGCTCTAACTGAGAATTGAACAGGACAACATCTTACTATGAGGCGACAATGCTACCACAGCACCACCAAGACTCCCATATCCACCATGGTGTGAGATTCAAAAGGTACAATACTTGATGCTCAAATGAACATAAGCTGGAGATTTCAAACCACTCTCCTGAAAATAGTAACAGATCCTTTTCAGTTGGCTAGAGAGGCTAAACTACATGGTAAGGTGCCAACAACCTTTTTACATTACATTAGAGGGGCTCAAACATTGCAGGGTTGAAATTACTGACAGTAAGACTTTGACCATAGTACGTGAGCTTAAAAGCAGCAACTGGAATGTGTGCATGACAGATGAAACATGACAAAATTGTGGGGTTCCCATCTTATCCATAGATGCAGAACTCTTTAATAATTAAATAAATAGGTAAACAAATTAAGAATTAATTAATTATCAGATACATACAGCAATGCCTGATTGACTGGATGAATGGAATGGTAGTTATCACAATTGTCTGGGTTAAGATGTTTTCTTTAGGGCCAGAACCACCAAGCCTTCCATAAATGAAATGGAAAGACAAAACTTCAGTGAAACCCTGACACTGTAAACAATTATTGGGCCAATGGTATCTATACGACCTAGCACAAACTGGATAGTGCTAGGATCCAAACCTCTCGATAGATGGTATAAACATGATATCAAGTCTACAAATTCTTTTATTCAAACTTATACAACCCATGCAAAGTCCAATCAATAGTACTTGAGGCACTGTCAGAACAGGCTGTTTGGGTGCACTAGCATTTCTGACTTAATTGAGAAAATCCAAATTGTAAAAGCATGAGAGATTGTCTCACAAGTGGGGGATGTACATATCTTTCTGGTGGTGTAACAGTCCTGGACTGAAAGCCTGTTGCCTACCTGAAAGACCTCATCTGATAAGTTAGCCATTTAAGTGATCTCCCTAAACAAGAGAACTACTGTTTCACTGGAGATGTTAAACTCATAATTGTCCTAGAATTAATCCCTATTAAGCTTGTGGTCAAATAGATGAATATGCCTACATTGGCATTCCATCTTTTTTAAATAATTTTATTGATTTTAAGGAAATAAATATAAACAATTATATGTTCTTTTAACATAAAGATATTTACAATTCAAAAAGTGTTCACATAAGCATTCACATAACAATTTTTAACAAATAAAGTTAAATTACTAAAACTATATACAAAGACATCCATTGAATATCATTAAGTTGCCTAGTATTTGATTATTCCATATATACAACACGTACAGAGGTTGAAATTTGATTTATATGATATCATTGTCAATCTCTTTTCAACAAATTCTGTAGATTAACCCATATATGATAGTTATAAGTTTTTCTAGATGTTCTAGATGTCATAGTTGCAATCTGCAATTAACAAATTTCCATTAGAATTTTCTTAAAATCATTACAGGAAGGAGGGAATTCAGATATCCAGTTTCTTATTATAGTTCTCCTGGCTACTGCCGTTATTGCCCAAAGTAAGGAATGTTTAACTTTTTTTACACAACCAGGTATGGGTGTATTGAAGAGTACTAATGATCTGGTCAAAATTAAATTATCTGTGAATATTGCTTGTAGGAGTTCTTTAATGTTTTCCTAAAATACACTTAAAGCAGGGCAGTCATAAAACATATGGTTCCAGTCAATGTTTGTGTTAGACTTACATCTGTTGCAAATATTTAGTTTACCATTAATTTTGTTCATTAGTTGAGGACTGTAGAAGGATCTATATAAAAATCTCCAGGAATATATTTTCCATTTAAGTGAAAGTGTTGTTTTCCCTGCAGATTCTAATATATTTGTTTTATCTAGATCTCTTGGAATTGTGTTATTAACTGTATAAAAATGGTTCCAGAAATTAGCAGGACAACAATATGTTTCTTCTCTGATAAGTCTGTATATAAATGTCATATTGTCTGAATAAGTTTGTTTATGTTGAATAACTGAATTAAAGAAATTTAGCAGTATATTAGTGACCTGTTTATTAGCAGAAGTGATCAGGTCCATCTTATTTTGTAAGAATAGTCTGAGGGATTGTATGTTAAGCCATAGTGAGTTGTCTAACTGATATTCACTTATTATCTGATCTACATCCTTCACCCTATCATCTGTAATAAGTTGAAACCAATACAAAAGACCTTTTTGTTTAAGCAAGGTAATTTTATCTATATCTGAGGATTGTAAGGATTCTTAAGTAAAGGCTATCGGGAAAATTGTAAAAAAAAGTTCCTTGTACTTAGTGTGTTTAAATATAAAGTTTCTAAAATGTATTAGTATGTTGTGTAAGTAGCTAAATGAATGTGTGGGTATGCTGTGTAACATGAAGTAATATTTACGTATTCATAATATTGGGTTATTAATTCTAATTTGTATGGCTGTGGTTTTGATATTAATAGCATAGCTGAGGATTCCCAGAATGTTTTCCATTTGGCCTGATATGGTGTATCTAAAAGTTGTGCTATGGACCTAATAATAGCTGCATTAGAATAAATGTTCAAATCAGGAAAGGCTATGCCCCGTTTGTTTCAACTATGAAGGTGATGTTTGAGTGCTATTCTAGGTTTCCTGGGAAACCAAAAACACTTTAATAACAGAGAATTGATCTTATTAATGAAAACTTTACTGGGAAGTATTAAAATAGATTGTATAATATAGAGAATTTTAGGAAGGATTATCATTTTAATGATAGTTAACCTTTCCTCAGTTGTAAATATAATTGTATTCCATTTTGTTAATAAAGTTTGAATATTTACATAACATCTATTATAATTTAGTTTTGTGATTAATTTAATATCTTTAGCAAGAATGATGCCTAAGTATGTAATTTGATCTGTGATGTATTTGTTAGTGTCTTTGTTAATGTTTCTCTTATTATTGTTTAAATAGATAGGTAGGATCTTAGTTTTATTATGATTGAATGTCAGTCCAGATATAAATTGAAATGTGTTAGCTTCAAATAAGGCTGTTATAGAAGAATTATCTCCTTTAGCAGTGATGAGCACATCATCAGCAAATAACTGAATTTCCTTCTATGTTTTTATTTCCTTGTATATCGTTAGCCCATGGTTCCATTATGAGAGTAAACAATAAGGGAGATAAGGGTCAGCCTTGTTTTGTTCCCTTAGTGATGGGAATTTGAGTCGATGTGTATGTTCCAATTTTGATATAAGCCAGAGTGTCTTTATAAAGGTGTAATAGTAAATTAATAAAATTATCTGAAGAGTTTAAACATTGTAATAATGTAAATAGATAATCCCAATATATTGAATCGAATGCTGAGTTAATGTCAAGACTAACCAGAGACAAGTTTTTTTTTCTTTCTGTGTGAATAATCAATTAAAATAAGAGACCCTTTGATGTTATCATATGTACTATTAGTTACAAAACCTGTTTGGTCATCATTAATTAACTGGGGTAAGATTTTTTTTAGTCTATCAGCATAGATGTTCATAAACATTTTGTAATCAGTATTTAAAAGAGTTATGGGCCTATATGACATACATAATTTATTGTCCTTACTAGATTTAAGAATGGGTGAAATAAAAGTATATTTCCAGGATGAGGGCAAAATAATGTCATTCTGGGCTTTATGGAATACATTATGTAGTAAAAAAATAGCTGTTTTAGGCATGATTTTACACAATTAAGGTACAATGCCATCCTTGTCTGGTGCTTTGTTCTGTTTAAGTTTGTTAATTTGAGTTTGCATGTCCGGTAAAGATATCTGTTTATCTATGATTTCTGACTGTTGTTTGTTGAGTGTGACATACAGGTTTTTTTAATGTATTGTTTTATCTTATCTAATGGTTGAATGATCTGAGCTGTTTGATTTATCGTGTGAAAATGATGTCTAAATTCATCAATTATGTCATGTATATTATAAACTTTTTCTTTTTTCTAGACAAATATATTTCTTTAATATGATTATGTCTGTTGATTCTTTTTGTTTTATTTGCAAGATTAGTTAAATGTTTCGGGTTTATTGAATAGGCTAGGAATTTAAATTTCTCTAAGGATATCATAGTCTTATGATGTAAGATTGCACTATATTCTTCCTTAGTTTTATTTATTTGATCTCTAATATTCTTAGATGTGGACTTGTCATTAATTTTAAGATATAATCTATCTAATTTGTCTTGTATTTTTTTTAAATCTTCGTCTCAGGACTTCCTTTTGTTATAATACCATTTATTTATTTGTCTGTATAAGTAAGCTTTTAATGCATCCCATACATAAATGTTATGAGAGTTGGATGTTAGATTGATTTTTATAAAATGTTGTGTTTCTTCTTCAAAAAATGTTTGAAATTCTTTTAATTTAGTTATATATGCAGATATTCTTCTTATGTGACTCATAGGGGTGTCATTTAAATAAAACTCAAATATAATTGTATTATGATCTGAAATAGGGCAAGACACGATCTTGGTGTTTTTTAAATAATTTATTATTTGTGTGGATATGATTACCCTAGCTCTTCTAGAGTATGATTTGAATCTATTAGAATAGAATGTAAATTGAGGTGAGCTCAGGTCTATGTAGTCATGAATATTTTTGAGATGATATGTATCCATGAATTGCATTAGTTGTTTAGCTTGTGAGGATATTTTCCTTTTTCCTAAAGTGCTAGGGTCCTTTTCATTTAAAACACAGTTAAAATCCCCTGCCATAATAATATTACCCTCAGATTGAGATACAATTTGGTTCAGTTGTTGTTTAATAGTACTGGTTCCAATACCTGGTGACCAATAATTGTTTACTAAAGTGAAAATGTTTGTATTTATTTTAATTGTCACCAAGCACAACATCCCTTTATCATCTTGATAAGATTTAATAATTCTAGGTAAAGGGAGAGTTTTATTCCCGAGAATTGCGACTCCTCTTTTCTTTTTACAAAGTTCAGAACTGGCAATGACTATATATTTATTAATATTTAAAAAGTTGATATTTTCTTTTAAAAGATGTGTTTCTTGTAGAAATATTATGTTTGGTTTGTGTATATTTAAGTATTTAAGTAAACTTCTTCTTTTAATAGGTTATTTAGACCATTTATGTTGCTTGATAAACCTATTAGTGAAGTCATAATATCTCTATAAATGAGTAAGAAATTCTTGTGATTTGTGTGTTATCTTGATTATGTTTTATATAATCCTCTCCAAAATATTTATGTAAATTATAGTCTTTGTCTGATACCATATGATATATTGTATGTGTTATACAATTCTTGCAACTTATAATTATATGCATTTGAATTAAGATGGATGTCAGGAAGAACTTATTAAGAAAATTGAATGTAGTGTAAATGTGATAAAAAAATGGGGTAGCTACCCGCCTGGAGTTGTAAACTCCTTGTCCCAGTGACATCTGTCACTCGGATCAAATTCCTACCCAGCAGCAGCAAAAAACAGTCTCCACTGTATATAAATGTGAGATAGGTAAAATAATAACTCTATATATATTTACATATTCATTAAAACAAGTCGAACAGATCTGTAATCAGTGTAACTCATCTGATATTACTTATAACAAAATGTCATTCGGAATAAACCTCTAACTGTAGCAACTAAACATAACCTTCACTATATATGAATGCTAAACATACAAAATATTAACTTTATATATGATTGCATATTCATTAACACAGGTAAGGCATAGTTATAATCAGTGTAACTCATCAAGTATTGCTTAAACCATTCCGTCATTCAGAACTAACCTTTAAACAACAGCAACAGAACATATCTTCTTTGTATACAAAAATTAAGCAGATTAAATAATAACTTCATATGTGATTATACGTACCTTAAAACTGGTCTGAAATCTATGAAAGCAGAATTTTGATATAGAAGCCTGTCAATTAAAGTTACTACTAGCCATTTAACACAGATGCTATATGTTGGTGTAAGATTTAAAACAAATCAATATGAGTATCATTAGAGTGAAAGGTCAGCTGAAACCTTAAGCACTTATGGTAGAAAATGCCATCATGCATTAAGTGAGCTTATTTTAACCCATATTATTTTCTATCTAGCTATCAGCCTCTGAATGGAAAATCAGTTGTAATTTGTAATACGATTAGTTTATCCTGTTAAGTAAGGCACAACAATATAAATAAGATGGGATACATTTAAAAAAGAATGTACCCTTACTTTTCCCTTTTTTCCTTCTTTAGTTTACCATAAACATAAATAAAAATAAGATAATTGAAGATTTCTTTCTTGAGAATCAAACCGAGTCTAAATGGTGTAATCAGCAAGTTTAAAATACATTTTTAAGGTAAATACAACATTTCCGAGCATTTCTGATGCTTTTTCAATGAAATTACATGTACTGACTTCCTGGTTGAGCAGGTCGACTAGCTCTGACGTCATCAAAATGCGTAGCGATGTCATGGAGTTTATTCGAGAATGCAGAGAAGATTTTTAGTGAAAATAAGGTTGATCATGAAGAAATAAGCTCGTGGACATCAAACTCGAGCTTCACAAAGTCTCTGGAAGATGTTTTTTCATCATTTTGAGTGAAAAAACACTAAAATAACAAGTATATAACTGTATTTAAAATGTATAGGGAAAGATCATATGAGTAACATCTGCATGCTTCCCATAGCCTGCTCACACATGCACAGCTAGTTTGAACTGTCCGTAAACAGCACCACAGAACTCCAAATGTAGCAGAAAGTATTTTAAATAAATCACATAGCCTTATTAATCCATTTTATATTCCCATGACAGGAAAAAAAAAACAAAAACAAAAAAAAAAAAAACAGTGTTCAGTATGAATTACAGAAAATTATAACTGAATGTGTGGTGAGCTCTTATTTACTACTAACTATGTAGGTTTAAGTGATCTGACTGTAAATAGTTTAAAAAAATTTGAGATTATAAAGGGAATCTATAATGTTTATATATGGGAAGTACTTATTTTACCCTTCACTCTTGAGATATCTTTATAACGATACCGATAACTATATATTTACCATTAGTATACACTTTTACCTCAGTATAAGTAAAAATGAAATTATGTGTATACTTAAGATCATGTGTGAATGGCATGGAAAAAGGAAAAAATCAACATATAATTAACACAGTGACAGTGCTTCCAGAAACATAACAAACTGCAAACATACATATTTAAGTTACTTGTTTCTTAGTCTTTTTTGTTTCTCCGAAGTCTTCCAAGTGGGATTAGAAGCCATTCTCTTAAGCGTGGGATTAGCCCATTCCATCTCTTCTATTTTTTCCAAGATCTTATGGACTTTTACATAGTTCAGAGCTGATTCTAAGCCTTCAAGCATTTTGGGACCTTCCGATGAAAATATCTTCAGCTTCGCAGGTAACAAAAGGTGTGTTTTCACATGTGCTTTCTTAAATTCTTTTATCAAGGGTAAGAATATTTTTCTTTTTGCTATAACTGCTGATGAATAATCATTGTCAAAAAGTATCGTAGCTTCATTTAATTTAATTGGTGACTTGGATCAGGCAGTTTTTAACAGTAATTCCTTGTCTGAGGATGAGAGGAATTTGACAATGATAGATCTATGTTGTTTTTTGTTAGCAGTATTCACTGTGGCAAGGGAACAATGTGCCCTCTCAGTAACAAAGGAAATAGCTTCAGTAAGATCAAGAGTCTTAGGTAACCAAGTATTGAGAAAGTTAGTCATGTTGTTCTCTTCTGTGCCTTCTGGTAATCCAAATATTCTTAGGTTGTTGCATCTGGATCTGTTTTCTAGATCATCTAACTTATTTTGTAGAGAAGTATTTTGTTTGAGTAAGAATTCCACATTGTTTTCATTTTCAGTAATTCTCCCATCCATATCGGTCAGAGCTTCTTCAATACCTGTTATCAGTGATTTTTGTTGTAACAAGTCTTGGTGAAGTAAATCCATTTGTTTTGGCAGTTTTTTTCCTTGAAATTATCTATTTTCATATCCAGCTTATCAATTTTTGTAGTAAGATCCTGTATATTTGTTATCAATGTCTGAATCTCTCTTTTGAGGCTGGAATCTTGGTTGCTGGATTTAGTGAAGCTCATGATTAATTCTTTCAGATGAGGAGAAGTTATCCAGGAATAATTTGATGAGAAAATCTGCCTTTTTTTGTTTTTAACTAGATATTATTGTAGATGAAGTTAATTTCTTTCAAATCATATGTAAAGGTATTTTCAATGTTTAGTTTGAAGGCAGAATTCCTGTCAGAATAATATTTCTTTAGTGGAGCTGTTAAAATCTGCTGCTACTCAGAGCCCATCTTGGCCACACCCCCAGCATTCCATCTTTTAACTTGGCAAGAATAGCACTAAAATAGTAGTGTGACTCACATACTACAGCATAGACCAGGAGTACATGATGTGCAGAAAATTAATCCAGGGCAGCCCATGCTTCAAGAGATATGATTAGAAAACAGGGGTTAACTTTTCATTTGTAAATTCCTACACTCTATCAGTTAAAGACTATGGTTTGGATTCAAAGAGGTTCTCTCCATCTGTGCTAACTGGTCAATATGGGTTGACCACTTAGCATGACAGAGAGAATTTCTGATTTAGACATATGATAAAGTTGCAGAGAGAAGCACCTAATTAGTGGTTCATTACCGCGTCTCTAAATCCAAAATTATGCTCTCAGACTTGACAGCCCTGGTGTTCTCCTAGCAGCCATGCGTTATTGTGGTATAGGCACCCTCACACACACACATGCACATGCACGCACGCACACACACACACACACACACACACACACACACACACACACACACACACACACACACACACACACACACACACATTCAGCCATATTCATGCCTTTGCATACACACTCCCACATGCCGACACACATAAACACACAAACACACACAGATGGCTCTTCTGTATTTACCTGTACCATTACTGCTCCCTTACCCGTTAATGGCTGATCACCATCAAAAGATAGGGTTCAGTTTTTCCTACAAGATTTAAAATGAACTTAGTTGCAATTCTCTGAACATCTCTGTAAATTTTCAGAATTTGCAACCATTTCCAGGCTAAAGGTCATGGTTTATTAGCATTATTAGCCATGCTCGTGGACTGCCACATTTCCATGAAAGACTGTTTTACTCACTGCTTCCCCCATGAGGGCAACGCCATAACAAGACACTAGTGTCTAAATCTGAAAGGCTTGCCACAGTGAGAAAACCTTCCAAATTAAGGCATCTGCATCAGAGTAAGCCTTTCTGAAAACAATGGTTGGAGGTATACATAGGAGACCTGACATGCAAACTGGTCCAGGATGAGGTGAGACCAATTGATTCATCAGCAAGTCAAAATTTGGCTGACCCAGGCTGAGCATCAGGACAGTGTCCATGCCTTAGAGTGGATTATAATGGTAAACATCTGAGCAATCACAAATTCCTTTATAATCCTTAAAAATCTTAAGTAAGAGTGACAGACTTCTCATCTTTCCAGATTTTAAAAGTCAGTTAGGTAACTCAACAATGAGGTGACAAGGAAGTTGCAGAGCATGTGTTAGACTCAAACTCACAAAAACATGCAAATTGCAAATAAAGAGAATGCACAGTTTTTTCTTCCAGCTTTGACACAATGAAAGGTATTGATGTGCCGCTTGGAAATCCAAGCCTGCATAACTCAGATATAAAACAAGTTGTGACCTCCTTTTTTTGTGTAACCTAGCTTAATAAACAGTAGTGGTACCTCCAGATGTTTCTGTAAAATCAGACAAGTCACATCTCAATGTGTTTAATATTACTTGTTCATATTTACTTTAATAAATGCAACAATGTGCTACATCCAAGCTACTGAAAGACTTAATTTTAAAGGTTATGTGACAGGCAACATAACTGCATCAATATCTGACTTCTATGTAGTGTGGCTAAAAATATATTATTATGCATAGTCTATTATACATAGTCATAATTTTCATTTTTCTGTAATTATCTTAAAAACAATCAATGCAAACAGAGCTTAGCCTTATATGAAAGCTCAGTGCTGAGTGAAACAGAGTATTTGCTGACAACAGATGTGCAGCTTCACTGATTATTGAAACAGATCCTTGCAATCATTAGCAAATTAACATCTGCTGTGCTTACTATGACATAAGATTCCAGTTTAAGCTTAGAGTCTAATGAATTCTACAATGTTAAAGATGAGTTTGTGCTTATTTGTTTTCCATTTACACTTCATTAGAAACACTAATTGCTCTTGAAATGTGAACATGTCTTTAAACTATGATGGTATAACTAGAGTTTGACAAATTACTTATGAAGCAGACATTGGAAATTAAAGTGCAATATTCCAGAATTCACTGGAGGCAGGCAGCTAGAGCATTGAGTAATGAATGACATCATGGTAATGATGGTGGTGGGAGACACTGAGGTCAAAAATGTGAACTGCAGTTTTTAAGTTAACCAGATATCCATTATAAATATTTGGTAAGCACCCTGCAGTAGGCCCAAAATAACCTTAGGCTTGTACTGATGAGCAACATATTAGTATAAACTGCCTTGAATTCCAGAGTCAGCTTATGAAAAAATAAGCCACCTCATTATCTTACATAAGCAAAATAGTTAAAAGTCCAGGAGAGATTTCATCCCAAGGCAGTACACATATACCAGAAACAATACCCAAACCTAACACTAGTGGAATATTCGGTTTGAAATACTAGATTTTGTTGAGCGAGTCCCATAACACTTAGCCAGAGTAGCCAAAAAATTACTTATATATATTAAGTCCAAGATTACCATTTCTCAGAGTATTTCCTTTTCTCTGAGGTATAACAATCTTAGAGCTGGTATGTATAAGTTCAGGGATGGGTAGGTGGGGGCTTGGTCATCTATAAAAAAACAAGTTTAAAGTAGAAGAGCAATGTTTGAGATTCTCTCTTCTCCTGCAATTTTGATTTTTTTTTTTTTGGTGTGTTGGCACCCTAAATTACGAGTTTCAAAGTTTCAGTAGGGGGTCGCAGTCACCAAGGAAAGCTTGCAGTGCCCCCTCCTGCTTCATCTGGATGCTGTCATTCTTAGTGTACACAGCCATTGCTGAAAAGGCCAAGGTGACCTACATGTCTGTGAAAAATGAATTGTTCAAAAAATCTTGCAAATGTATGGGCATTCAGGAATCATTCATGTAAGCAGATTAATGAGATGTACTGCTGTTGCAGTGGTAAATTGCAAACATACACATTTTATTCAGTGGGAATTTATTACACAGTTTTGAAAACGTATGCTATATTATGGCCCAATGTCATCTGACTGTCAGGATTTAGGAACATACCTCTTAACCTTTTAGCAAGAAATCTGGACAAAGCCTAAAATAATGAGGGGGGGGTTGAATGTCCAAAAATAGGGACAGATTTTAAATATTGTTCTTATAAACTTAGAAATTTGGTAGACTAACAGGATTTGTGATAGCATGCATTTTCTGAAGGAAATGATGTCTGAAGGTCAAATGCATGTCATTATTTAGTAATTAAAATTCTCAGAGATTTGTCAGAAAACTACCATTTTTAGGAGGAATAGACCAAAATATGAATCAAAGATCTGGACAGTTGAGAGGCATGTTTAGGGAGTATTTTGTTCATTTGCTTTTGTTTTATGAGAGAAATGATATTTTTTCATTTTGCTGTCATAAAGCATTTGTGCTCTTTGACAAGATAAAAGCTTTATTAACGCATGTCAGAAAAACTCCATCCAATTCTTACTGTATGTTTGAGAACCACAACTGTGATCCTTTGAACAGGAAGAGTTTAAACAAGCTTACATAGAAACCTATACTAAATATCTCATAGTATCCCTTCTTCTTTGGGATATAGCAATTTTGGAAATAGTATATACAAATAATGTGCATAGAGCTGCAGTACTCAGCATTAGGGAGTGTTGGGCGGCTTTTGCCACTACAAAAGATTTGCTTTGTAGGTATAACAGTGAGTTTCACACTTTGCTGCTATGTTCCAGGGATTACACTTAACTGTTTTGGAAGTTTGGGATTCACACTGGAGTCTCAGAATTCTAAAAAGGTGCATACGTGGTGCTGCAAGGGGAAAAACGTTAGGGGCACTCTTAGGAAAGCTAGTCATAAAAGAATGACAAACTATTAATTTACTCATCTGAGGTAGTCAGAATCTGTCTCGGGATGCTATTTACTTAAGGCAGAAAATCAATCTTGGACATGACATCAGCCCATTCCATAAAAAACACACATGCACACACGCACACCCACACACACACACACACACACACACACACACACACACACACACACACACACACACACACACACACACACACACGTAGACACACACACACACACACACACACACACACACACACACACACACAAGCACACACACACGTGCAGATACACACACACACACACACACACACACACACACACACACACACACACACACACACACACACACACACACACACACACACACACACACACACACACACACACACACACACACACACACACACACAAATGCATACATATTTCTCTGTTAAAAGGATGAGCATTTCACCCATTAGCACATTTTTGAGGTTTTGTTGGAAACTGGAGGCACCAATGAAAAAAATCAGATGCATATCAACTCATTAAAGGTAGCTTCGGTGAATGTAAAAGCATAGAAATATGTTTGCCAAAACTACATTCAGTAAATATTGCAGGGTAAGTTTTTTTGCAAGGGGGAAAGCCCCCTGTAGCCCTCATGTGGAGACAAAAGGAAAATGAAACTTCCACTGTTACCAAATGTAGTTTTAGTGAACTTACTAAGATCACTTTACATTTGCTAAAGCTGCCTTTGGCAACCTGATATGCTCTCACAAAACCATGTGGATACAGGAAGGGCATGCAAACTCCAGACATAAAGCACTTCAGCAGGGAACTGACCCTTAGAACCAAGACGCGTGAAGTAACACGACTAATCACTTCACCTCTATGCCACCCATGCTCCCTGTATCCCTCTGGGCTTTTACAGAATGGTTCATTTTCATGCCACATTCCAATGATGTGCTGCCAATGAACTGGTGTTATTCTGAAATTGCACACATTAATATGTGAGTACAAGTATATGTGTGCATCCTGTGATAGACTGACATCCTATCTAGAAATAGGTCTCTGCCTTGCACTTAACTTCTGGGACAGGTCCTAGCTTCCCTATGACACTCAAAAGGATAAAGCATGTATCAGAGGATGGGTGAAGTGTACTAAACAGAACATATTTTAATTGAATGAGATCCTCCTCTACTAGATCTGGTCTTCAAATATATAGTTGAATCATTCATTTCTCAAGAAGTTACCCCCAAGGTGCAGTAACCACAAAGTGACTTTCACTTCATGAGTTAGGATTATAAAGTATCTCTGATCTTTGTTTTATGTCATTCCTGACACTAATGTATTTTTCTATACTACAATTTGTCCCTGCTCTTCACTAACAAGTGTTTTGAGTTCTTTAGTGTCTAACTATGAACAGTTCAAGCAGATGGTGTCTTGTTTTTAACATTACAGCCGATGGATATATCTTTCTCCTGTTACTTTCATTGTTTACTATGTTTTAAATTGTGCTTTATTGTGTGTAACTGTACAATACTGTTCATTAGCTTGTTTTCATTTGATTCACATCTATTTTTTTATCATTCTGAGTATTGGATATTTTGCACTAATATGTCTTTTTGAACTCATCTAGATGCATGCATGCATAATGTTTAAAAACTAAATGCATAACTTGTTGCTGAACATTAAAGAAGTACCCACGTATGCCAATTCCATGTAAAGGTTGGGTATTTAACAACAGAAAGAATCACTTTTTTGTCTTTTAGTGTGCATTCCTTGATATATCTAATATAACCAGAAAAGATAATTTGGTTTGTTTCTGATTCTAGACTAGTTAAAGGAACAGCATACCACTGGGATCTTTTTCTTGTTGCTGTAATTAATGTACCACTGTCACTTTTTGGATTGCCATGGATACACGCTGCTTTCCCTCATGCTCCAATGCATGTCCGAGCCTTAGCCTGTGTGGAAGAAAGAGTAGAAAATGGACATCTCTATGAGACGTGAGTAGTGAATATTGCCATAATTTGAAAATGTTTTATTGCAATGGCCTCTTAATGACTGAATGTTATTTATGTATGAGTTGCATATTCTTTTGGTAGGGGAAATTCCAAATCTGTTGACAGGTTAAATTTTCCTATTTCACCTGTTTGAGTAGGGCAGATGAATAAATCAGGGATGCATAAACTGCCAGATATGCAAACAGAAGTAAGAAAAGGTAAAACGTGTAATAAGCATCATTTTGGAGAAAAATATGGGCTAACGTATATGTTGCAGATGGAAAAAACATCTAAGGTCAGACAGCAACACTTTGAAATTGTATTTCATTGCCTTACATAGCATAGGCTAGATTCAGACCTGCTGAATCTAGACTGTTTGATATCACTGTGCTCTTAAATCAGCCATCTTATATTAAGAGGGTCTGCCTGCACCCTTGTGGCAGAAGTGTGTAGCTCAGGGCCCATCTGATTTGGGGATTGCTGGAGAAAGCCTCAGTTTGGGGCTTTCCCATTGGTAGTTGTGTTAAAACTGTTGAAATTTGCCTGTATAGAAGTCTCTTGTTTGTGCGGGTTAACTCTCAGTTTACTGGAGCTGCTTAACGTTTGGCAACTTGACCCAGAGGTATGAAGTGCATCTGCACTGAAATCCAAGGCATCCACTGAACAAAAAAAAAAAACAAATAAAACCGAAAAATAAGCATATTGTAAGCCAGCACTGAACTTTGTTAAGCATATTTAATTGAATTGCTGCTGCATTTTTGCTGTTTGTGACCAAGACCAGCTAGCCCATTTCCTCGCCAAATAACACATTCTAAAAAATCCTGCCACAATGGATGGGCAGTTTCCCATCATTTGTCCTGCCAGTTTGATTGATATGGGCATCTTGAGATAATGTACCAATTGCTTCATATATACTGACAACCATTTACTCACAAAGCAAACTAACACCCTATATGAGAGATGCAAATACACTGTGGAACTGGAGTCAATTCTCTCACTTAAAAAACAAAGTAGACATCTAACAGGTTGTCAGCAACATGCTTCAGCTCTCACACAAACCTCACCTCTCACACAAATTAAGGTCATGACACATAAACCCCCATATGTGGACGTACTCACTAAAAGCCTACCAAAAAAACAGAAACCTCCCAAGCGCATGCCAAATACACTCACCACTAAGCATAAAGGAACCACTACACATATCAACACACATATCCGTGTCTCAACAAATAAGCCCCAGGCAAAACACATCAAATGTCTTGGTCATAGATGACTCCATAGTGAGACACACAGATGTCCCCCTTACCAGATTAGACAAGGAGAAGGTCACAGTCACCTGCCTATCTGGTGCAGGATCCAACAAATCATGCATGTGCTCAAGTTACTCAGCAAGTACCATTATGACTCTGTCATAGTCCATGTTAGAGTGAATGACTTGAGACATACCTGGACTATATGAAGAGAGACATGCTGTAACTCTGATTATGTGTCCTAGACAGGTATGTCCCTAGCCCTAAGCAGTATCCTACCCTCACCCAGGATGATGCCACAATATAAACAAAAACTGAGTGACTTCAACAGTTGGCTTAGCTTTAGGTGTCAGTCCAGAGGAATCTAGTATCTGTTAGCTTGGGAGGATATGGCAAACAGACCTCACTGCTCTGCTAGAGATGGTTTGCACCTTCCTCCCCCTAGGTTTTTGTATACTGGAAAAGGCCCTTGCCTCCCTCATGTGCCTTTCTTAGGAACTGTCAAAACAATTTTTCCAATGTAACAAAATCTAATCAAGACAAATTCAGGGTTGTGTTGCTTAATGCTAAGAGTTTAAATGTGAAAATGCATTCCCTGGAAGCATGCCTCACATTGAAGGATGCTGACATTTGTGCAGTTACTGAGAAATGGTTTAAGGCTGCTGAAAGCACCCCAGCTGTGCAAGGCTACCATGTCTTCCACATGTTCAGACAGAAAATGAGTGTGAGGGAACCAAAGTTGGAGGTGTGTATCCATCTTCATTAAAATCAAATACACTTTGAGACTTGTCAAATAGCATGACTGTCTCAAACTACTCCATGTCCAATTAACTATTGGGAAAGTACCATATCACATCATTGCTAGCTATAGATCCCTCAACATGAACTAGAATAAGTACACTACCTACTTTAATTTACTGGAATCCCTCACCATACAGCCCAACACCTTAGTTATCAGAGATTTCAACTATCTTTCCATAGAATGGGGGACATATGTGAGCAAACACATGCTCATCCAGAGGTTCCTGGACTTTGTTAACTCAAATGCTCTGGAACAGATAATCTGCACCCCAACTAGGGGCTCTAATGTTCTGGACATAGTACTCACCAACATGAGAGGTTGCTGTACTTCCCTATGTGTGATGCCCTCCCTGGTTAGGTCAGACCACAAATCAGTCTCATTTGAAGTAAATACTAAAGCAGACACCCTCACGGGGGAAAAAAATTATAAAAAACGTCACCAACAATAACTACAGCATACTTTGTGTCTTTCGGCTTTTAGAGGTCACCACAGCAGAACTCCGGTCCGCTAATGATTGGTAGTGGATTTTTACACACCGGTTTACCAGCCCTGATGCACAACCTTCAACAAAGGCATGCCCCATTCATGTATGCCTCCACACAGAAGACGCTCTAGCTGAGAATCGAACGGGACAACGTCTAGCTATGAGGTGATAACGCTACCGCAGCACCACCATCACAGTCATGATATAAAAAGCTTCATACCACCCAAAATCACACACACCAATGATCACTATGCAGAAGTGTACTCAAATGCCCTGTACAAACACTTAAGCAACTGCATAAACTCTGCTGTACCCGAATGAATCAAAACCAGGTCTTCCCATAAAAACAAGCCACTGTGGTGGACTTCAAGTATAAACAGATTATATAACAAGAGGAACAAACTGTTGTCCAAAAACAAGAGGGATATCACTCTACAGAGGAAGAGTTCCCTCCTATGCCTAAACAGGAAAATCATAAATCTTGTAAAGTCTTCTAAAGCAAATTACAAATCTAAAATCACATCCCTAGCCAAAGATAATCATAATGCATTCTTTACCTACATCAAAAGTCCAAACTGGAATGCCCAGCAATGTGCTAAACTGGTTGTAGATGGGACCACTCATAATATACCTGAAGATATACTGCCAACCTTATAGCTGAAAGGTTCAGCCCAAACTTCACCCCCCCATCCCCACCAACCACATCCAAAAGCATACCTAACACCAGACCTCTGTCTACTATCTCTAGAGAACAGGTCATCTCTGCACTCGTCAAGGCCAAAAACATGGCTTCAATGGAACCAGATAATACCCCAGGTTGTTTACTAAACAATCTGAAACAAAAACTAAAAGACCCACTTGGCGTTTTCTTTAATCATAGCTTGAGAAATGGCTATATGCCTGCAGAATGGAGGACAGTAACAGTAATCCCCCTGCACAAACTAACCTTGGGAACTATAAACTACAGATCCATAAGTCTAACCAGCCTCATCTGCAAGGCCATGGAAAGAATTATCATGGACCTTATCAACAAGGGCAAAGATGACCTTAAATGTCGTGAAGGGCCGATCTTGTCTCCTGAACCTGATTGGCTTCTTTGAATCAGTCTCTAGAGCTGTGGATGAGGGTAAGGTGGTCCACACAGCCTATCTGGACCTCGCCAAGGCCTTTGACACCATCCTCCACTCTGGAGTCATAGACAGACTTACTAAGCTGGGCATTAATCCTCACATCACTTGATGGGTTGCCATCTGGCTTACTGACAGAACCCACACTGTAAAAGTAGCCAACTCCAAATCCAGCTCCAGACAAGTGACAAGTGGAGTACCTCAGGGTTCAGTCCTGGGACCGCTCTTGTTTGGCATCTACTTCTCTGAAGTACAGGCCAACACTAAGGGACTCTGGCTAACAAAGTTCACAGATGAATGCAAACTGGGAGCCATTATTGAATCCCCAAATGATGTGGATACTCTACAAAAGGGCCTTACAGAAACAGATGCTTGGTACCAGAGCCATGGGCTCAAGCTCAATGCCAAGAAATGTATAGTTATCCTTTTTGGGAAAAAACATGTACCCATGAATTACCACATAGGTAGCAGTACACTAAACACTGAAAGTGTGATAAGAGACTTAGGGACACAGGTGGACAGTGGTCTCACCTTCGATAACCACATCATTACAACAGTCAGGAAATCCTTCTATGTAGCACACCTCATCACCAAGGGCTTTTCATCCAGAAAAAAGGAGGTCATTGTCCCACTGTACTCATCCCTCATTAGACCCATTATAGAATACAATGCCCCATTTGGTATGTACCTCTCAAGACATCTGCAACAACTAGAAAGGCTGTAGAAATACCTCACTAAAAGAATCACAGGCCTAAAGCAGATGCCCTACGCTGAATGCCTTAAAAAACTACAGCTATACTCTGTCGCATATCGTCTACTCAGAGGCGATATCTGCTTAACATACAAGGCTATGTCAAACCCAGAGCTGTTGGACATGCTACATTTAAAGAAATCCCAATCCCTTAGAGCCACACGCTCCAGGGATTTAAACCTTGTCATCACAATAAACAAAACATGCTGGAGGGATAGGTTCCTGACCCAGAGACTCCCCAGACTCTGGAATAGACTGCCCATACATGTCAAGCAGAGCACCTCTTTGTCCCTCTTCAAAAGGAACCTTGATGATTGGATAGGAGAAAGGAAATTCACCCCAGGGATCACATCAGTCTCCCTGCTAGACAGGGGTCCAGGGAAGTAACTAGTGTGTGAAGAAATAGCCAGGGAATTATTATGGTTAGGCTTGTATAGGCCCTAGGGCCGATAGCCTAGTGCTAACCTATGAACCTACAAATGCTGGACCCAACCCAGTTTGACTTCGTTAAGGGTAGATCATGCTTATTAAACCTGGTAGACATCTTTGCGAATGACACCAAAGGCATGGACAAAAGTAAGACAATGCACACAGCCTATCTCAACCTTGCTAAGGCTTTTGACACAATTCCCTCTTCTGGCATCACTGAGAAACTCTCCCAGATAGGAATTAACCCTTATCTTCCTAGATCAGTAGCCAGCTGGCTCATTGACAGACCACACTATGTCAGATTTGGTGACTCCACCTCCACCAGTAGACCCATCACCAGTGTAGCACCACAGGGGTCTGTGCTGGGCCCCTTACTGCTTGCCATCTATTTCTCAGAAGTCCAGGTCAAAGTAGACACCCTTTGGCTCACTAACTTCACTGATGATTACAAACTGGGAGCAATCACTGAGTCCCCTCAATGATATCTTCCCTACAAATTACATTATTGACAGTATCCCCCCCCCCAAGTTCCAACCCAGTGGTGTGAGACTTGGGAGCACAGGTTGATAGCAATCAGAACTTGGACCAGCATGTTCCCACAGTGGTAAGGAAAGCCTTCTGTGTAGAGAACCCAGGTCAAGGGATGTTATAACTCCACTGTACTTGACTCTCTTCAGACCACTAATAGAGTATAATGCACCCTTTTGCATATATCTTGCCAGACACTTGCAGCAACTGGAGAGACTGCAGAGGTTTCTAACTAAGAAAATACAGGGACTCCAAACCATGACCTACATTGACAGGCTGAAAACCTTGTCACTTTACTCTTTACCTTATAGACTGCTAAGACGTGACTTGTGCCTGGCCTGTAGGGCAATCTCCAACCCTGATCTAATGGAAATGCTGCACATCTCAAGTCAAATGGCTCGAGTCACTCCCTCTAGAGATCTCAACCTAGCTTGTCACATTAACAGATCATGCTGGAGAGAGAGACAGATATGTCTCCTAGAGACTGCCGCTTCTGTGAAATAGACTCCCCATTTAAGTAAAACACAGCGCCTCACTGACCCAATTCAAATGCATCCTAGATAATTGGATGGAAGACTGAAAATTTACCCCTAGGGTGGCACCCTTGTCCCACTTGGGCAGGGGTAGCCAGTGTTGATCACAGACCCTCTCTGTTCATAAATTTGTTCTGAGAACTACCCCAAAAAAGGACAATAACATGGCTAGGCTTGTTATGGCTCTAGGACTGCTAGCCTAGTAACCTTGTATGAAACTATATTAATTGTACAGTGGCAAATACAGAAGGCAGTTTGTTGAGGGTGATAAATCAGATGGACAAGAGTACAGAAGTCCTGCTGTCTACAGTGAGAAATCTGAACCGTAACTCCTGATCTATAGGCCATGCTGAGTTAGATATTATGGGTAATACAGAGGCATGGTACACAGGAAACTATAAGTGGAACATGCTTGTTTTCTTTCAGGGTATCCTAGTTAATGTCAGATTCTATCTTTCAGATAATCATGGCATTTCTTTCTGTACAATTCCAAGTTGATGTATTTCAAAAGAAACATTAGTAATATGCATCATGTACATGATTTGGAGCATAGCTGAAGGTGGATGTTGGCCTACCTTCAGCCAAGTAACTTCTTTTATTTTCAAACAATTTTTTATTTTCCAAATAATATAATGTTTAACAATACAACCATCAATAAACAAGTATTATAAACCTTTATATACACTATGTACAATTGACCTGAACAAAGGAGGGAAAAAATTAATAAAATATATGAAATCAGTAACAAAAAATTATAATATTCAATTAATAAAGTATAAAGTTACACTTTAATTATTTAGGGTTCATTTTTAATATCTCAACAAGAGTTAAATTTTTTCCCAAGGATTGTTTGTCCATGTTTTAGGTGAAATTCTCAGTTCCTTCACCTTGATTTCTAATGTCGTTGTTTCTTCCATCAATCTCAATAATTCTTCCAGAGTATGTTCTTGTGAAGACTTTCACTTTCTAGTTATACATTTCCTTGCCACAGCTAGTATGGACCAATGTAGGCATAGATCTTTTTTATTCATTCCAATAGTATCATTAACATTTAAGAGGACTAAAGATTTGGTTAAAATAAAGGTAACTGTGAATATAGCTTGGAGAAAAATAGTAATTTCTTCCCAGAATTCGTTTATATTAATACAATCAAAAATATATGAGACCAATCAGCTTTACAGTTTAAAGAACATCAACAAATGGATTTATCAAGTGAATTGAATTTGGCTAGTTTATCAGGTGCAATAAATGCCCTGTGAATATATTTCCATGTAAATATTTTCCATACTTGTAAATTAAATGTTAAGTTAACAGAACATAAAAGATTTGTTTTACTCTCAATTGATAGATTAGTGAGGCATCCTTTTGCTATGAAATTCCAATATCTTGTATTAGGGTTAGTTTTATATGTTATGAATATTTTGCATAATTTTGAAATTAGATTTGTCCAATTGTAATTGTCGTAAATAACTTCAGACATTAGACTTATCAAATTTGGACTAGTTTTTATAAGGAGAATTAATAATTTTACTATTTAGCTCCTTAACATATGATAATATGCTTTGCAGTATCAACCAATATGCTGATAGAAAGTCATATTTATTCTGAATTTGTTGAATGTCTAATACTACTTGATTCTGTATACAATGCTGCCAACAAGTGAAGTTTTTCCCCTCCCATCTAGTTAAAATAACATTATGAATTGTATTGAATAAATTCTTTGTAGAGCTAAAGGGTATTACCAAGTCTAGCCAAATCTTAATATCTGTGTTAGTATATATAAATCTTCTGAATAAACTGTATATATTATTTATATAATTCAAGTTTGTTGGTTTTGTTATATTATATTGAATATTAACAGTCAGTATGTACCACATCCTATTATTTTGTTCACTTAATATACAATTTTTAATTATTTTATTTTCATTTAGAAAAATAATAGTGTGCAATGTTTTCCATGTTGAAGAATAATTAGGATCTATCCAATTAATGATAGTTCTTAATATGGAAGCTTTTTATGCATGATTCTAGATCTGGAAGTTTAATTCCACCCATTTCCCAAGATCTAATATGATGTGTATAGGCTATTCTATTTTTTTTTGTATACCAAAGAAAGTTTAATAGAATTTTATTTATTTATTTAAAGATTTTCTTGTTAGGTACTATAGGAATAGCTTGTGCAATATAATTAATTTTTGGAAGTATTGTCATTTTTATTATTTGTAATCTGTCTTCAAATCTCAAGAACATTTTATTCCAGCTTACTATTAACACTTTTATTTTATTAATTATGTCACTATAATGTGTGGCTAATATAGATTCCAGATTATCACATAGTGTTATTCCTAAATATTTTATTATGGGGACTTGTTTTCCTGTCACACAATTTGTAGTTACGGTAAATTCTCTCTTTTTATTCAAATGTATATAATTAGATTTTCCCTTGTTAAATCTAATGCCAGAAACATGATAAAACCGTTCCACTATTTCATCTAGTTTTTGTACTGATTTCTCTGAGACAGAAAACATGAGTAAAACATCATCAGCCAATAACATAATTTTTAAATTAAGTTGACCATATACATCTATGCCTAATATATTAGAGTCGTGGCATACTAATGAGGCAAATAATTCAATTCCTAAGGCAAACAAGATGGGAGATATCGGACATCCCTGCTTTGTACATTTGGTTATTTCAATAGCCTTTGAGGTAAATGGGCCAAGTTTTACATAAGCCAAATTGTTTTTATAAATATTCTTTATTAGCGTAATAAAATTAGTAGGACATTCAAACAATTCTAAAGCCTTAAAAAGAAAATCCCAGCTCAATGAATCAAAGGCTTTTTCTATGTCCAAAGCTACTATTAGAGTTTCTTAGTTGTTTCTGTTTAGAAAATCTATATGTGTTAGAATTCTTTGTATATTGTCATGTGTGTGTCTTTTATAAATGAATCCTAGTTGATCCTCAATTATTATGTATGCCAATGATTTTTAATTCTACTAACTAATATTGACATGAAAATTTTATAATCATTGTTAAGTAAAGATATTGGCATATAAGATTTACACTGTAAAGGGTCTTTGTTTTCTTTTATAATGGGTGTAATTAAGGAGTATCTCCATGAAATTGGAGTTGTGTTTTGTGCTAGAATTTCATTCAAAGTTTTGTGAAACAATGATATTACTGAAGATGGAAATATCTTATACAATTCATTAATTATTCCATCAATTCCCGGTGTTTTATTACTTTTACTTTCCTTGATTTTTTGAGTAATTTCTTTTAGAGATATTTGTTTTTGAATGTCTAACTTTAACTTTTCTGGTATTGCCTTTACCTTTACTAATTTCAGGTCTAAGTTTGATGTATTTGTTATATGTGAAGTATCATTATAATGGTCAGAGAAATAATGTTTAAATGCATCTAGTATATGATTTATATCCAAAGCCTTTTTGTTTTTTCCCTTCCTTCATGTATAATACTTGTAATATTATTTCCAGTCAATTTTTTTTTTTTTTTAATCTTATTGCTAAATTATGCATATGTTTGGGTGATACTGCATAGGAACTAAGTTTTAACCTTTCTACAGCTATATTAGTTTTGTGAGTTAGGATTTAATTATATATTTTGTTTAAGTCTTCCAATGCTTTGTTATGATTATTTTGTGTGTAAGTAGATGAATTAATAGTGAGATCTGTAATTTGTTTTTAGATGTTGTGTAATTCTGACTCCCACTCTTTTAGCTTGTTTTTATACCATGAAAGATTTTTTTCATTTAGATAGGCTTTCAAGGTATCCCAAAGATTAATTACATTTATTTCAGTAGTGTAGTTTATATCTAAAAAGAATTGTACTTCTGACGCTAACCAAGGTTTAAATTGTTTTAATTTTGTAATGTAAGCTGGAATTCTTGACATAAAAATTAATTTGTTATAATCTGTATGTATTTTGAGAATTAATGAATTATGTTCTGAAAAGGGACAAGAGATTATGGAAATTTTTATTATTTTTGAATTTAGCTCTTGAGATATGAAGATTTTATCAATTCTTGTATGTGTCCCAAATCTGTGGTCTTGGTGTGAAAATAATAATGAATTGTTCTCCTTATATCTAAATGTATCAATTAGATTTAAACTTTCTTCCAATTTCTTAAGTAGATTCCCTATAGAACCTACACGTAAATTTATTTTGCTTGTGGTCTCTGATTTATCTAATATACAATTAAAGTCACCTCCCAAAATCAAATTTCCTTTATATACTCTAGTTATTATATCTATGTGTTTTTTTATTGTCCCAACCCCAATACCTGGAAACCAATATATATTTACTAATGTCCAAAGTCTATTATTATATTTTTCTATTACTATGGCTAGGAGTCCTTCTTTATCTTCATATTTGTAAATGATTTAAGGCATAGTGACATTGTTTCCATAAAATGAAAGTTCCCCTAGTCTTTTTCTTATATGAAGAGTGAGGTAAGATCATATATTCATTAGGATTCCAGCTCAAGGTATCATTTGTTTTGAAGTGAGTCTCTTGAAGAAATACTACTTGTAATTTATTTAATTTCATATATCTTAATAAATTAGATATTTTCCTTGGATTGTTTAAACCATTATTGTTTAAGGATAAAATAGTCAAGTCCATTCTCAGTATTTAACTTTACATCATATTTGTTTTGTATTATATTTTGTAATACCATATCAAATGCAAAATGTGTTACTACTGTGTTAATAATTCTCATTGTAGTCAATATTTTAATTTTGGTAAAATAACTTAAATTAGAGTTTAGTTCAGTCCAATAAAAAAAAAGAAAAAAAGAAAAATGCCAAAATTACTTGTGTAACAAGTATATAAATATTTTTGTAAACCCTCTAATGTACATGAAGTGAAATACACTTCCAATCTGCTCAGATGAGAAGAAATCTAACAGATTGCCTACCATAACTTCCCTCTTGAACAAAGAAAAGAAAAAAAACTAACCCCTTTCGAGCTCCAGCACACCTTTTCCCTTATCTTGGAGATTTAACAATATTATTTTCCCTATATAACTATTAATAATGAATTAACATAATGTATGGAAATGAGTATTGATTTGGTAATACAATTTAATTAAGATTACATTAGACTTCTTTTTCAGAATATAATCATCCTATCATGCACTACTTAAAGATACATAAAGTAAAATCTCATTTATAACACAGAAAATGTTGCTTAACATTAGTTCTCTTTAGCCTGAGAGTAGTATATATATATATATATATATATATATATATATATATATATATATATATATATAAATTGTCTCCAATATTCTGATATGACCAATATACTAATGATTATGTCAAATAAACACGCTCCTACATACTAAAAAATATGTTTTAACTAAGTGAAGAAGATTTAGAAATGTATCAATAAGTGAAGATAAATATGGACAAGTCTAATCAGAACACTTGAATCACAAACAAAAACTCTAGTCCATAGATTGAATCCTTAGAGTTGTGTTCACTAGAGATGATAATGAAAATATGTTTGAGTGAACAATACATGTCATAAACCTCTACATATCACTCACATGCTTTCAGTTAGAGACAAATGAAAGCATAACCAGATTCAAGTTTATTTTATCTCCACCCATGAATGTAGTTGTGACAAATTAAAAGAAAAAATGAAGAAAGACAACATTAGACCACAGTGATCACACATTGATGATGAAACAGAAGCAATTTGCCCTGATAAGTGGCCATGTGGGTGAGCAATTTATAAGGTTCTTAATACTAATGCATAGTTATAATATCAATTCATATTATGAGAATATCATCACAGAATATTGAACAAAATGCTAGTCGAGACAGAGCACTACTGAAGTTGTTCTGCACAGCCACAGTTCCTTAGAACCTTTATAATAGAGTGTTTATCAAAGACTATGTCATGTCAGATGTTTAGCATACAGAATATTATTTAGGATTTGCATTTCTTAGGAACCTATGTCTGTAAATGTGTAATTCAGACAATTCTCGGTAGAATGAATGACATCTAAACTACTTTATTATGCTAATTTATGTGCAATTGTACTATAGGTTTCCCAGTACTTTCCCGTCATCAAGGCAGCTCACACATTACATCAACAGGCACTCGCAAGACTATCTGAGATGCCAATGTTATGAGTTATAGAACCATGGCTTAAAGCTTTGCTGGGAATAAATCAACTGTTCATCATAGAAAATAAGTACACATGCCCACACAATTTCATAGTGCAGTTAAACAACTACTTGCATGTTGGTGTAAGAATTTTGACTAATTACCAGCATCTTTGCCACTTTACTGAAAGTTGAACCCTCCTTACCAAAGATTAGAAAGCACTAAAGAGTGAGGAGAGTAATCAGTAATTTACTATCTATTGTATTCACTATTTATTTGGTTACTACTTAATCAATTCAATTTAACATGTCTAGGCAGTGTGAGCAGAGGAAAATAACAACACTGCACAGTACAGGGTTTACTATGTTATCTAATAAAGCAATGTGCACATTATATTCAAATAAGCAGGAGTTATAAGTACAAGGTAATAAGTCTCTTTGTGGCTTCTGAAATTAGATGACTTCTGTTACCAGGTTAATGAAGTATACAGTATAATAGGTCTAAAACTTGTCTTAATTTTACTTATGTGCACAGAAGTATATCACAACTACAGCTGATGTGTGCATCTCACACACATATTTTCCTATTTACACTTGCAACGCTGTAACAGATGCTTACAAAACTATCAAACATGTCATTTTACTGGATCACCATAGCATAGTCTATCTTATAGCCTAGGTAGGAATAATTCAAAAGTAAGAAAGGACTGTGTTTACTTCAAGTGTAACAATGTAGTCTTTAATGTTTCTATTACTTTTTAATTGGATGTTATTTAATATTACTGTAAATTCTTCTTTTTTGTGTTACCTACATGAAAAACAGCTACTCTGTCACTGATTTCACACCTATTCTTTTTATTTATTTAAAAGAAGTCAGGGTTTGTAGATCTTAATAATCCAAAGACAATGTTAAATGAGCGTAAAATATACTGCTTGTGCAACTGATATCACACTACAGTGCTACCTTAACAACAGACAAGCAGGGGATTCCTTAACTGACTATTTCCACCTTAACTCTTTCATAGCAGACCAGGGAAGCTCTAACTAGAGCACGAGAATGTTTCAAATAACAGCACTGTCTTAACCCAGTAACAGAACTCTGTTTATAGTGACTCTAACTGTTTTTTCCACATTTAAAAATATGGATATCTATGTTACTTTTAACATGGGAATTTGAAGTGTAGTGAAGTAACTAAGCCACAGAAACTATGATTAAATTTTTTCAATTCCTATTATGCAACACTATTAATAAAAAGGGAGATGAGAAAAAACATTCGTGTATATGTTGTCTCTGTTCTTCCTTTACATATAACTAGTTATACTACAGTGAAAGATAACATTTGAATGTGGTTTTCCTCACTGCCTATGAATGAAATGTAACTATATTTTTAGTAGTTATTCTAAATTATAAAACCATTTAACATTATCAGACACAACCACTAGACCTGTGATGAGTATGTTGCATAAAGTATATGTTTAAGAAAAAGTATAAATGTCTCAGAGTATAATAGGCAATATAATAGATAAAATGCATACATTTTGAGGTAAAGTCCAGAAGTCTATATGTTTGTTGATTCTTTGAGAGACTTGGAAGACTGTGTAGTTTTAGAATCAGTTCTTTGTTTCTTTTTCCTTACATCAGACCAAGTATTTTTTCTGGAGATCTTTTCAAGTTGGTGGAAACAGTCCAGTCCATTTCTTCAGGAATTGTGATGATATTATTATTCTTGATGAAGGTAGAAGCTTCTTCAATGTTGTTAAAGGTTTTCAACTCATTTGAATAGAAAATTCTGATTCTAGCAGGATATACCATCTACACTTTTATTTTATTTTGTTTGAGAAGTTTCACTAACTGCCAAGTTTTTTTTTTTTCCTTGTTTCTAACACTTTTGCACAATAATCATTGTCAAATCTGATCTGACTCTGTTTATATGTTATGGGACTTTTTCTCCAGGTTGTCTTTAAAATGAGCTCTTTATCCAAGAAGGACAGGAACTTTACCACAACTGATCTTGGTGGTGCATTAGTTGAAGAGGGTATAGATTTTCTTATGGCTCTGTGAGCTCTTTTTATTCAATTTGATAATCCCTCTTTTAAATCAAGCACTTCAAGAAGCCAGGAATTCAAAAAGGTGATGATGTCTTCTTCCTCAGTTTTTTCTGGAAGGCCAAATATTCTTATATTAGTTATCCTCTCCCTATTCTCTACATCATCTACTTTATTAAGTAGCCAGTTATTTTGGTGAAGTAAGAATTTTGTCTGATTTTCCTCTTCTTTGAGTCTTCCATCTGTGTCATTTAGTGATGTCTCCATATCAAGTAATTTACTTTCTTGTTGCTGCAGTAATTCTTTTAGTTTATCTGTTTGCTTTGGCAGTTTTCCTTGAGACTTTCCAAATTATCAGTGAATCTATCCATTTTCAACGACAGTTCATGTAATGTGGAAGACATCAGTTGTATCTCCTTCTTCAGAGTGGTTTCTGAGTGAGAATTCTTTAAACTGGCCATTACCAAACAGCTGTGTTGTTCTCCAGAATATTTTGACAGGAAAAAAATCAATAATATTTCTTGAAATGTGGTAGAGTTGAAGTTCTTAAGTTCCTTAATATTTTTTTTTCTATTTCTGGTTAATGAAAATGTTTTCCCTGTTTTTTAGTATTGTTTTGTGGAACTCTAAAAAATACTGCTTATCTGTTTGCCATCCATGTTCCTCACCAGATGCACAGTAGCAAGCCCCACCCAAAACCCACCCCGTGATATGTCATTCATGAATATGCATTCCCTCTGAATGTACAACCGAAGAAAAAGTGCACTGACATGTCATATGACAGTAAATATAACAGTAAACTTACCGACATCTGTAAATGACAAGTTTTATTGCACTAATAATATATACTATAATCAGCAAAGAAACAAAACTGTCAAAACACGTCATCAGGCTTTTTACTGTGCGGCATTATAGTTCTCTTTGTCAGAGTCGGAATGCGAATGTTCACTGTCCCAATTAATGTGCAAACGGACTCTTTTTTGGTGCAGGTGTCACAGTCGACTCAGTATCATTGGCAGGACCTTTACTAAGAACAGCTTCCTGGGCGATACTGTATTAACCGTTTGTGTACATTTAATATTTTCATATCATGTATGCACAAGAAAATTAAATATGCAGACTGGGTTGTCACTCAGTTTGCGACATGCCCACTTCTGCACGAAATGAACTGGTGAGGCCCTCAACTACAATATCGTCCCCCCAGCCAAGTAACTTCTGAAGTAGAATATCCTTATGGGCTCATGGCTGCAGTTTTACACTTTGGCCAACAGAGGACACCCCAGTAGCAAAAGACAGCAGCAAGTCATAGAGCCATTCTTAATTTCTCACGCTCTCTTTTTTATTATTATTTTTTTTTTATGCTTTAACTTAGCAGTTAACTTTTTATTTTGTTTTATGTTATTTTAACCAATTAAGCCCACTGGATACAAGTGGCCTTTTCTGGAACAAAATGAGAGTGCTGTCTTGTTAAATAATGACCTCAGAGTATATTCCTCAACCTACAGACATTGAAAATAAGAATGAAGTCCCTTGAAAAGAAGAAACATCCAACTGAAAAATCTGTATGTCTAATTAGCATAGAATATGAATACCAAACAATCAGCAACTCCTCCTGCTTTCAGTAGGAATGTGGAATAATACGCAGAAACAAGTTTAAAATAATAGAGTGAAAAAAATCATAGAAAATATAAGCATAGTATGAAAGATGCTGTGTAGAATCTGTTAACTTTAATCAAATGTATTGCGAAGTTCTACCACACAAGGTCTTCTGCTTTTGCTTCAGAAATAAAGGAGATGTAAGATGAGTCTTCATTCTTTAAATTATTGTTGCAACTAGTATTTTGTATGTTGGTCATGTTGTGTGATTTTCTGCGTACTAGACAGCTTCAAAAAGAACGTGAAGAAGGACATTCAGAAAATTGCATGAAAAGGTAATCAAGCCTGAATATAGCGACAAATCTCTAAAAACTAGGGGCAGCCCATGCAGGGGTACATCAGCCCAAAAAATAGGAACATTCCTCCAAAATAGAGACAGTTGAGAGATCAGTTTTAGAGAGAGACACAACAGGCAAATGAAAGTGGAAATAATCAAACCCCAGCCTGCAGGGAGCAGCTTATTAACTGCTCATAGCCACACTATTCAGTCATGAATTCATGGGTCATTTTTCTGCACATTTCTTTCTAGATGAAGTAAGGGGCATTGTTTTACTGTACATGGCAAAAATAAACTGTGCCCCTTAAAGTCCCCAAGAAGTGTTCTTGTAGCCATCAGATTTCCCCATAGAAGGCGATTTGTGTACAGTGTCTATTCTGCTTAGAAGAAGAGCACAAAGTAAGTGGCTGTCTTCACTGAACTCTCTCTAATAAGAACAGTTAGTCACAAGAATGAGCAATATGCACACTTTTACTGAGGTAACAATTGTTAGATATTTCCACTTCTCCAGCTTCTTCTGTAAAACTTTTCTTCTGATAAAAGGGTAGCAAAAATAAAATTGTTTCTCCATCAAACTTATTAAAAAAACAGTAGAGTTTTCTGAGACTTCAGAGGGAAAATCGTTGGCTATTTCTAGCCTTACTACTCAGAGTGAGTTGTGTTTCTCATTGGATGTTTGAGTTCACGTTAATTTCCCATTTCATAAGATGAAACTCACTGTATGGTGCAGAGCTTTCTACCAGTCAAATGTGATCATACAGCTGGCAGAAGAGGAATCAGTTATAATGTAGACTGTTTCTGTTAAAGAAATTAAAATTAGTAAGATGTGCAAATTACTGATTCCAGATTATCAAAAGTAAATATTTCCCCAAAAAATCAGTCTACAAACACCAAATTTAAGGCTTGTTTCTGAACTGTTCCACTTCTAGCTCTTGAAACCATCTGAGGTTCTTCTGTTCAGTATTTCTGATTACTGTAGTGGCTATGCCAAGAAACTAGATGTCTCCAAGACTAATGACTATTTCACAGTTGAAAGAAATATACAAGGAACAGAATCCTATCATACAACAATAACTGGGGATTTAAGGCTCAGATATTGGGTCCCCAGTAGTGTAAGGCTGGTGTTTTCACTAATTACAAATTGACTGGAGTAGTGTAAAGTTGTTTTAAAGATTTCTACGTCTTTTACAAATGAACCTACACCCTCAGCCTCAGGTCAGATTCCACCAAATAAAAAGAAAAGAAAAAGAAATACTCCTTCCCTTCCACAATTCCAGATGAAGATGGTCAGGAGTATTCTAATCAAATTCACATGCCTATGGGATGTGGTACTGATGAGAATGATGAAGACTTTCTTCATGGGCTCCACACCATCTGTCCTTCTTGGGAAATTGTAATTTTATGGAGGAATACTTTGTCTAGTGTACCAAGAAACTATCATTTCACAAGAAAAGGTATACTCAGCTACTAGGGCCTCAACAAATAGTCATTCCACCTTTTATTGAGCCATTTCTGAAGAATTATGAATAGAACCAGATGTTCAACCACCAGATCCCAAAATTACAGAATGATTATTTTATACAGTTCTTGAGACTAGAAAAGAACCGGGTCACTGTAACCTGCTTGTCAGTGCCATGATCTGCGATGTTGTAAAGGCCCTAAGGACCCCTAAACTCAGACAAATATGACTACAGTCTAATGGTGGTCCTTGTGACAGCGAGTGACTTGAGGAGTTCTACCCAAAGGGACATGCAGAGAGACATGCTAGAGCTTACTATGTGTGTGTGTGTGTTAGAGGCAGGAAAGACACTGGTCTCGAGTGATATATTACCTTCACCAAGAATGATGCCTGATATCAAGACAAGATAACTAGACTAAACAACTGGCTACAGAATTAGTGTTCATTCTAATGGGGTTCAATATGTGGTAGTCTGGGATGGGATGGTAGATGAGACTTGCTGTTTTGGCAAGGATGGCTTACACCTCTAATTTCAGAGCTTCTGCATAATGGCTAAAATTATTCCTGCCTGTCCCAGTGACTTTTTCAGACAGAGTCCTATTGCTGGCCATTCCTACTTAACTCATACTTAGATTTAGACAACATCATGGTGGCACTACCCAATTCTACATGCCTAAATAGAAAGTTGCCAGAACTTGAGGCTCTGCTGCAACTCAAACACATTCATTTTTGTGTAGTTAATGAGACATGATTTCATTGCAGTGACTTGGTAAAACACGATAAAACACCAACTGTAGAAGCAAAAAGATGCAGATTCTCCAATAAACACCACTCGTACACAGGATGATGAGAATAATTTATTACACAACACACGAGTAGACCTAGTAGATAACATCAAAGAAATCAAGTTATATTGCCGTAAGCTCAATCTTGCCATCCAGTTCAATAACAGTGAGAATAGTGAACCAAAAATTTGTGGCATAGCAGGTACAGATCTCAGGAAGAGAAGTACTTATATTCCAACTTCCAATCCACACATAAACAACTTTGAAAAGTTAGTTTGTAAGGACATTTATTGGCTACATAAGAATTATAATAAAGGAAAAAAGAACCGGTTGGCAATACACGAAAATCTCTCTACAAAGGAAAGGGAATGTTTGAATCATGTTATGTGCAATAAAGACGTGAGGATCATGAAGCCAGACAAGGGGGGAGGTGTAGTTATTTACTACACTAATGAGTATAATTCCAGTATTTTCAACCTCCTCCATGGAACAGGCAACTATGAAAGCGTATCTATTAATCAAATTAATATAGGACACAAGAGAATTGATTTAGCTATAGAGGAATACCTTATTGATAATAGGATCTCAAATGACACTTATATGTTTTTGAAAACGGATTACCCGGTTTTAGCCAAGATAGTAGGTATTCCTAAAGTACATAAGTCAATCTACAATCCACCATTTAGACCTATTGTGTCCGGGTCCAAGTCCAAAACATTCAATATAGGCAGATTAATAGATACATGGCTCAAACATATCTATAAAGTTATTCCACATATTATGAAGGACTCCTGGAATTTTCTGGGTAAACTTACTAAGGATAAATGGAGCTCAAATTCAATCTTCCTTACGATTGATGTTGTGGATTTATTTTCCAGCATTCCCAAGGAGGTAGGCTTGGAATTTTTTGCCAACAGCCTCAGGAAACATTCAGGATACAGTTGGGACAAGATATGTTTAATATGCGGCATGATGGCTTTGGTGTTGGATCACAATTATATAACTTTTCAGGGAGAGTATTTCAGACAAACCAAGGGTGTTGCTATGGGAGCATCATGTGCTCCCATATTTGCTAACTTAGTGATGCTAGAATGGGAGTCGGAGTTCCTATTCAAAAGTGAATACTATTCCGATATTGTTTTCTACGCCAGATATTTGGACGACATTTTTATTCTATGGAAGGCATCCACGGATAGAGTATTGCGATTTATGGACTTTCTTAATGGAACCACAGAGTTCCTGAAATTTACCCATAATTTTAGTCATGAAAAAAAAACATACTTGGACATATTAGTGGGCCATAACGATACAGGTTTCATTTCTAAAGTTTACAGGAAACCAACATTCTCTAATGACTACATTCACTACACCAGTAATCACCCCCCACACGTTTTCAAAAATGTAGTGAAGGGTCAATGTATTAGAGCAGCCAGGATGTCATCCACAGAAGAATGTATGAAGGCAGAGCTTGAATTTTTACACAATCTATTTCTTAATCGTGGGTATCCTAACAATATGTTAAAGGACATCATCCAATATGTACATAAGGAATGGGGGAAGAAATATTTGCCACTATTAGGAAATTATGACACTGATGCTCCTACAGTTCTTCCTACTGACAACGATGTCAGACATGATAAATATTTTAGCGAGGACAATTTTGGAAGAGTATGTGTTCTGACATACACACCTTATACGAATGCTATCAAGGAGATCTTACAAAGACATTGGGATATCATTACCACACAAAATTTAGGGAGACAGGTAGGAACATCCCCTAAATGGGTATATAAGACAGCTCCTAATTTAAAGAAAATATTAGAGAGAGCCAGTTACCGCACAGTAGGAGTAGATATATATATAAAGGTACCACCAAATGTGGCAGATGCAACCAGTGTAGGTACATCAACGAAGCTAAACACATTCAACTAGATGATATTAACCACACTAATATCAAGTGTAGGACAGGCAGTTGTAATACCAAACAGGTGGTATACTTGGCAACATGCACCTGTTGCACGGCCTACTACATTGGTAAAACAGAACGACAACTTAAAAGACGAATATATGAACATTTATATAAAATACAGAAATGTGATACAAAAAATGCACTGTATAGGCACATTTTAGAAAGAGGGAATGAACATGGATTTCAATTTGCCATAATTGATCAGGTGACGTGCACACCATATGGAGGAAATTGGAAAATGATCCTGGCATCCTACGAAAGTAGATGGCAGATGTACACAGATGCCACTAGATACCCAGGGCTCAACGATTTTATCAGCATTAAACCTATTCTAACTCTTACACAATAATCAAATTATTTCACACTGTCAAACTCATTTACAATTCATATTTAGAATTTATTATTATTGTATCAAGTAGTTATTCATACATAATATGTATTTTTCTATTTATTATATTTATTATAAGACCATTTTTTAACTTGTGTAATTTTTTATATAATTTTTAAGTATATATTATTATTGGATAGTTATGTAATAATCTAGGACTGTTTTTTAGGAAACTTTTGAATTTAACATACATGATCATTTTCAGACTATATTCAAAGTGTAGATGTTGTGTCAGATTTTGTTTGATCAGTTTTATTCACTAATGTACATAGTTAATTTCTTCACATGACAACTTTGTACATATAAGTGTCTCTCACTAGTTTAAGGGTAATTATTTTCTCTTTTAACATCCCTTATAAGATTTTATGTTTTTGTATACAGTTTATATTATATATATGTGGGTGAAGCATTTAGGCTTGTATAGCTTTAAAGATTTTGGCGGGTTTTTCAAATGAATTAAGGTTTGATACTATTTAAACGCTGGATATGCATCCTTACATTGTTCTGAGGAAGACTGGATTTCCCAGTTGAAAGCGCTAAACCAGTGATCTACTCGTGTGTTGTGTAATAAATTATTCTCATCATCCTGTGTACGAGCGGTGTTTATTGGAGAATCTGCATCTTTTTGCTTCTATTGCAGTGACTTGGGTAACTGTGGGGGAGTATCTGTATTTGTTATAAACACCATTGCCTAACATCAAATTAGCCTCCTGGAAATCCATATCTCCCCTAACAAATTCAATTACTACTTCATTGCAAAGTGTGGGTACCCATCAGAGTCTTCCAAAGATCATGGATACCAGTGAGGCATTTAATATCAAACCAAACACTTCTTGCTGTGGGACTTCGGTTACCTGAGCATTGACTGGCGCATTTACACCTGTAATAATAGTTATACTTAGTGTTTCCTAGATATAAATTAATACAAATGCACTAGATCACATTGTAAAACTGCCCACTAGAAGCTTTAACAGCCTACTAAATATAATTATAGTAGTTTAACCATTACCGATGAGTATGTCTTATTATTTGAAAGGGATTCATTTTTATCCTTACACTTACATATAACTTGGCAGATACCCTGACTGAATTTGATTATGCATTAGGAAATTAAATTTTGCCAAACAATATAATGTAAGCCTCAGTGAAACCTTCAAAGGTGGCAATAAGATTAACAAGAAACGTTTAGCCATGCCTATCCCCACTCCCATAATCCAAGATTTTTCTAATACCTATGAGCATGACATTTACAAACAATATGCTCAGGGAAATATGAGATCGAAAAAATATAATTTAAAAAGGGACAAATATAAGCTCCTTGATGAGATAAAAAGAAACCACTCTATACTTGTGATAAAGCCAGACAATGGAGGGGAGTAGTTGTGTGTGACAATTTGAACTACTCAGGTGAAATGTTGAAGATCCTATATGAAAGTGGTTCTTTTATCCTGTGTTAAAATAAACCAATACTGAGAGAGGATGGGCTTTTATAACATGTCTTAGACCTCAAAATGCATAACATTTTAAAGAGCCCTAACCCTAGAATACCAGTCATGTTTGGTATTCCAAATATACATAATGATCGTTACAACCCCTCACTTAGACCAGTAGTATCAACTTCTGGTTCACATACCCCTTTGCTGTGCTTGTAGATAAAATGCTAAAACCATTACAGAGTTTCACACACACACAGCCCTGGACTCTTGGGATTTTTTTAGGGAGAATTAAGCCTGGACTATGGAATGAGGACATTACCTTCTTAAGTGTAGATGTCACTGACCTTTTCTCATGTATCTCCCAAGAACTAGGATTGAAATTGCTCCATGAAGCATTTTTAGATTTTGATATTCTGATACCTTAATAGATCAGGCTGTTAATGGACTTCACGGAAATAGTCCTGCAGAACAAATATATTTGGTTCTAGGGTGAGATTTTCCAACAGGCAAAAGGAGTAGCTATGGGATCAGCCTGTGCCCACATCTTTGCCAACTTAGTAATGTGGTCCAGGGAGTGACGACGTGTTTAAATCTCCTTTCCAAAATTATATCAAACTTCACCTAAGATTTTTGGATGACATCTTCGCCCTATGGTTGGGAGACCCTCTGTTTATCCCAGAGTTCATTGATTACATTAACCAAACAACTGCCTTCTTAAAATTCACCCATCAATTTGACCCGAATCAAATTATTTGGATGTGACTATTACAAAAAGTCCCAGCAGATTCTTCTCTAACATTTATAGGAAGCCAACCTTTTCAAAAAGTCACTTACATTACAATAGTGCTCATCCATTCAAACAAAAAAAGAGCCTAGTCAAAGACCAGTTTGTTAGGTTAGCACGGATGATATCATAGAGAGAACTGTTTGACCAAGAAAGGATTAAGCTAGATAACATGTTTTTGGAGAGACATTTCCCTTTGCATTTACTGAGGACCATTAATAAACAAATTTACATAAATGGGGGATGGTACTGTCCACTTTTAGGTACTGGGTTAGATACCCCTTATATGATAGGAATTGAGCAAAGGATGGCATAGCCTTGCAAACTGGTGTTATTAACATTGACAGAACAAATACAGGGGTTTCTGAAGTCCATGGTGGTAATTTTGCAAAGGCCCTTACTTTACAGTACAACACTGGGACTAATGTAATCAAAGATATTAATATATACTCATGTATTTTAACCAGTGAAGAAAATTGAAAGATATAGTTGGAACTAGACCTGTGTTTATATATAAAAGGGCAAGCAATATAAAAAAAAGGTAGAAATGGGTGACAAAATCCAGAAGAATAAAAAAGGTGCAATTATATTCTAGAGAGACAACAAGTCTTATTAAATAACGATATAAAATCTGTGGTGTATGCACAAGACAGGAATTGTATGACAAAAGGGCTAGTTTATTTAGATATTTGTTACTGTTGTCCAGCCTTCTATGTTGGAAAAGCAGACAGACAGCTGAAAAAATGAATATATGAGCACAACTAAGACATCTTAAAATGTAAGGAGAACGATGCTCTAAATAGGCATTCTATAACTTGTTCTGGGTTTAAGTAACTTTCATTTATCATATTGGAGAAAATTCCACTTAACCCAAACAACGGTCCCTGGAAAGACTTCATAGAAATGAGGGAGCTTATATGGCAAATAAGACTAAATGCAACTCATTTTCCAGGAATTAATGCAAAAAGCCAACAAACTATAATGGAAATTAATTGGAATTAATAGCCTGCTATCACAGACAAAGTGTATTATATGTTTTTGTATTTAGTGATTTTTACATAGTACATGTACATTTTTAAGCTAAATTTAAAGATGGTTTGGATGTATATTTCCTTATTTTAATATTTGTGCACTAAATAATATTACTATTTAAATTCTTTCCTTATGTATGTAGTTGTATTATATCTTAATTCTAAATAGTCCCTTACTAAGTATGGATGTATTTTTTTAAGTTTTTTAAGATTCTATCATTACATGGTTGTTTAACTGAGAGTTAACTAATTGCTTGTGCTATATAAATGCTTTTTGAACTATTGCCTTTTATTTTGACAAAGTCTGCTCAGTGCTGTGGAAGAAAAGCTAACTGTGAATCTGTGAGCTTAAATAAAATTCTATTTTTGGTGTTCCTTAAACCAGCATTGTGTGCCATTCTATCTGAAGTTGGTGTCCACTTTTTGCAGGTGGAACTTGGTGCTAGTTTTACATATTTTTGGTATTACTTTTCATTTTCCACACAGCTTTCCTCCATTTTTTAATTTGCTTTTTCCATTAGAAAAGGTCACAGCAAAACACTCCAGTATTTTTTTTTTTTGCAAAGACAACCTCTGAACAAAATAACCAGAGGCATGTTAAAATAGCACCAGAAAATGAGAACCTCAGGACTGAAGATGTCCAGCATATTAGCTAGGAAGAACGGATGACAGATATGAGTACTTGTAGTGCTAGGGACACAAATGAATTAAAGCTGAAAGGAATTCCATCTGCTCAGGTGCTCAGAGATGAATGGAAAGTCTGGTGCTGCAAAGAATTATACAACAATGGAACTTGGAATCTAAGAAATATGAACCAAACTAAAGTCGATGAGGTTAAGGCTGAGACAACAAGAATATAGAATGATATCTTGAAAATTAGTAAACTAAAATGGACTAGATTAGGTACTTTACTTCAGATTATCAGCAATTTTCTTCTGTGGTCAAGAATCTTGCAGAAGAAATGATGTAGCCATCATAATTAATAAATAGTTGTAAAAAGCAGTGATATTCCCCAAAAATATAGAGGAATTTTAATCTGACTACAGGACAACCCATTCAGCATTAAAGTGATGCAAACTTATACTCAACAACTGATGTTGAAGAGGATGTTGACCAGTTTTATAAAGATCTGAAGCACTCTTTGGAAATAACACCAGCGTTATTGCATTCGTCCTAGGTGATTGGAATGCTAAGGTTTGTAGTCAAACTACATCTGGAATAATGAACAGATTTGACCTCATATTACAAAATGAAGTGAGATGTAGATTGGTAGTATTCTGTCAAGATAATTCACTAAACATATCAAACTGTTTCAACTTCCTTAGTAATGGCTTTATGCATGATCAGTACTCAAGTCAGATTGACTATATACTCTGTATATAGTTCTATACAGTCAGCAAAAAAAATGTGGCTCAGTCAATCAACTTGTTATTTCAAAGTTTAGAATTAAATTGAAGAAAACAAGAAAACTGTCTAGGCCAGTGAGATATGAGCTCAACAGTATTCCAAATGAATATCTGTTGAAGATAAAGAATATATATTTAAGGGAATAGACCCAGTGGGCAGCATACCTGAAGAACTATGGACAAATATTCAGAATGTTGTTTGGGAGGTAGCAACAAAAATATTCCAAAGAAAAAGAAGATTAAGAAGACATAATGGCTGTCTGCGGAGGCTTCAGGAGTGACTGGGGAATGAAGAGGATCAAAAGGCAAAAGAGAATGAAAAAACATATCAAACTAAATGTAGCATTTCATTGAATAGCATGAAGAGATACAGAGGCATGTTTATATGATCGAGTTAAAGAACTGGAAGAAGACAATAGAATGGGAAAGATAAGAGATCTGTTCAAGAAGCTTGGTAACATTTAAGGACATTTCCAGGTAAAAATGGGAATGATAAAAGGCAGAAATGGAAGGTACCTACAGAAGAGGAAAAAGTTAAGAAAATGTGGCAGCAATATATACAAGGACCCCATCATCACTGACACATGCAATGATGTGTTCAATGATCCAGATCCAATCATCTTGGAGACTGAAGTTAAATTGACCCTAGAAAGTATTACTAATGACAAGGCTGCAGAAAGGCATTGAATTACAGCTGAATGGTTTAAAATTCTGCAATAATGGTGTCATTATAGTGTGGAAATTGAATTTGCCAACACATTTAGAAAACAGTGGCCATTACATTGGAAAAGATCAATTTAAATTCCAATCCAAAAAAGAAAATGCTAAAGACTGTTAAAGAATGCTCAGATTATCAAACAGTTGCCCTTGTTTCACATGCTAGCAAGGTAATGCTCAAGATACTGCAAGCTAGACTCCAGTTATATATATGGACTGAAAATTGCCAGGTGTATAAGCTGGATTTAAAAGAAGCTGGGGCACAAGTGATCGAATTGCCAACATCTACTGGATAATGGAGAAAGCAAGGACATTTAAGAAAAAGTTTCTCTTCTGCTTTACTGAATACTCTATCACCTTTGATTTTGTCAACCATAACAATCTATGGCCGGTTCTTAGAGAAATGGGCAATACCAGGTCACATTATTTACCTCCAGAAGAATCTGCATGCTGAACAAGAAGGAATGGAAAAAAAGTACAACAAGGCTATATATTTTCACCCTATTTATTCAATGTATACTTTGCATATAACATATGAAATGCTGGGTTAGATGAATCAGATGCTGGAATCAAAATTGCTGAGAAAAATATTAACAACGTTAATTATGCAGATGATACCGTTCTGATGGCTGAAACTGAAGAGGAGATGAAAGGCTTGTTGGTGAAGTTGAAAAAGTGTAAAAGCTGGCTTGTTGCTCACATCAAGAAACGTCTTAGAACATAGGTATGGGAAAAGTGGAGGCAGTGATGGATTTTGTTTTCCTGAACTCTGTGCAGATTGTCATTGCAGCTATAACATTAAAAGGCACTTGTTTTTTGGAAGGAATTCTATGGCTAATCTGAATAAGATTTTGAAGGGCAAAGACATCACGTTGTCACCAGTGGTCTGTATAGTGAATATTATGTGTTTTTCACAAGTAACATATGACTGTGAGAGTTAGACTCTAAGTAAGGGTCTACACGAAAATAATGATACTTTTAAACTATGCTGCTGGAGAAAACTTTTGAGAATTCTATGGACTACAAAAAGATAAGAAGTCAATAAATTTAAATATATAAATCCACTCTGTTCACTTTAAAGTCTATACTAAAACTAAAATTCACATAAGTTGGCCACATAATGAGAAGACAGGATTCACTAGATAAAACATTAATAGTGGGACAGATCAAAGGCAGAAGTAAAAGGGGAGAACAGAGGCTAAGATGGATACGCAGCCATACTGAAACAATGAACATGAATTTGTAAGAAGTATTAGAAGCAGATTTCGACAGACAGGTTCCACCATTAAGAGACAATTGAGAGTTAAAACAAAATCAAATAAGGTCTTATAAATTTGTTTACAGGAAATGTTAGCAGAAGAGTCTTATTGTACTTACATAGTTTTTAATGTGACCGAGCTCAAGAGAAAATGAATACAAACATAGGGATGATGAGCAGAATTAGCTTAAAGTTTGGATCAGTCATCTATGGTTCTCCAGATTTCCAACAATTGCTAGTAGATAGACCTAAATGATTTTTGGAAAGCATTTCTTTTTCATCAGTCATCTAGTAACCTGCGTGACTGATCTCCTTATTTGAACCAATTAGTTAATAAATGGGACCAATGCTGTGACCAGTGAAAGTGATGTAATATATATTGCAGTGTAGCTTGGAGAAGGACCCATAAGTCCAGTGTGCATGTGGGATAAGTTCATATGCTTTGGTTACAGTGTTCTGGCTTGAAGGCCATCAAAGAACACTGATTCCTTGAAATTAGAATTATATATCTGGTCTCCAACCCAGTCATCCTGGTGTTTCTTGAGAATGACTAAAATGTTGGACTTACATACATAAAGTGGACGTTACTTCCATATAACTGGAATATTCTGTGTAATATACAATTGAGGTAGTCTATTTTTGTTATTGGGAACTTTTAATGTACAGTCGGTATGTCTCTGAGTTATAATGCTTTTATTTACTTCTAAAATTAGAATTGCCTGCAACATTTTTTTTCTGGAATGCAGTATAAGCCATAATTAGTTTCCTTCAGAAGTAACAGTAAATAATCATGCATAAATTTAAATGTTGACATCTCTCATCATCATCATCATCATCAAGACTAATTAATATTATTATTTTTGTACATTTTCTTTCAACTGATTCAGATATGTTTAACTCTCCTGCTGTCTGTGTGCAATAATACACTGTTGTATTCCAAAATGGGTCTCTTAAATATTTTGTATGTCTTAAAGTGATATTCCTCATTAATAAACTTAATTGTCTCATAGCTTTTGTAACCACCAAATCCACATGTCTGGAAAATGACAATTTAGATGCTATTGTTATACTCTTTGCATACTGTTGCTTCCACTCATGAAACATCTTGTAAGATCAAAGGTTCTTTTGTTATCAGCTTACCAAAATACATACTATTACAATTATTCAATTAAATCTTAATAGTGAGTTAGCAGCCCATTTAGCACAAAGTGATTGTACGCCATGGACTGATTCTGCCTTGTAAACATCATGAATCAAAGTTTTCTAAGATGAACATCGATCCTTCTGTCTAATAGTTTCATAGGTACTTACTAGGCTTTTGATCCATAAGGATTTTTAGAAGCCAAGCCCTGTATTCCCATGAAACATTTAGCCTTTGTAATTTAAGTACAAATAACCCAGAGCCAGGTAGAACATTTACATTTCCTCTGTCCCTAAGAGACAAGGGTGCTAAACCAGGAGTGGATTTGCAGTTTCCCATCTATTTATCCAGATTACATTTCGATAGAATATGGGAAGTGCTTTGCTTTATGTGGAGATAATAATGATTGTACAGAAATGGTATTCTCTGTGATAAATATCTATCCCTCCAGCTTGTTCTAGTTGTACAGTAGAGGACAATAGAATTTCTTGAGTGGGTGTTTATTCCATCACTTGACTTGCAGATATACAGTAGAACCGAGACAACAGGGTCAGTTGAGGCACTGCATGCAAGGCAGAGATCTTCCCAAAGTTTATACTAGATAAATAACCACTATAGTCTTTACAAGCCTAGCCATGCACCACATTGAAAGTTTGTCCTCGAGTTCCTTGGACAGTTATATGGTGGGATATGTTAGTAAGGCAGTAGCTAAGGGTTATCTGGTAGTGGTGTTATATGATAGTTGGGGATTAATTTACTTACTCTCAGCCTCTGTCCATCAGAGACATGGAGGCCAGAATAGAGATGAATTTGTGATTTCCCATCCAATGATCAAGGTATTGTTTGAATAGGATCAGGTATGAACTCCACTTCAAGTAGATGGGGAGCTTATTCCATAGTATGAGAATCCTTTGAGATACATATTGGTGTCACCAGCATGTTCTGTTTATGTCACAGGCAAAGTTCAGGTCCTTGGATCTAGTGTTTTTGGTGCTGTTTGTTTTAAGGATGCGCATGGGATCTATCAGATTTGGATCTGAGGATGCCTTATATGCTAAGAATAGATCTCCTCTCAATAACCCATAGGAGATCGATGCTAAAATAGAGCATTAAGGCTATCTGTGTAGGACAGGGTATTCATGCCCTGGATTCCCCTGATTAGGAACCTTTGAGAACATTCCAGATGTTGCAAGTTCCTGGCAAAAGGGACATTGTACTCAGTAATTGGTCTAATAAGGGCTGAGTAGAGTGGCACTATAACTTCCTTTGGTCTGGATGCCATACCCCTCCTTATTAGTTGGTTGACAAAGAATTACTTTTTTACTATTTTGGCTGTGTGCTGTTTGAAGGCCAGATTTCTGTCTGCATATGTTCTCAGATACCTAAGTATTGGGTCAACTCTTAGAAGTGGTTTATTGATGGAATAATTAGCTTGGGTGGATGATTTCTCACAGTGCACTATAATGATTTTCTCTGAGATAAGTTTTAATCCATGGCTTTGGCACCTGTCAATTGTTTGTCTTAGACCTTTTTGTAGGATACTGATGCAGAGGGATGCTGCAAACATGGTGAACTAGAGGTCTTTGACATTAGCTTTGACTTCAGAGAAGTATATGCCAAATAAGAGTGGGCCCAACATGCAGCCCTGGAATAGTCCAGTAGTGACCAGTCTCATGGTGGAGGGGTCTCACCTATCCTGACTTTTTTGGTCCTATCTGTGAGCTAGGCAGAAATCTTGTGAGTTTTGCAGGGATTTATGCCTAGTTGTGAGAGTTTACCAACAACACCTGAGTGGGTTGTTGTACTGGATGTCTCAGTCAGGTCAAGGTAGATTGTATGTACCATTTTCCCCTCATCCATAGCCTTGGTAACCCTCTCAAAGAGGCCTACCAGGATGAGTAAGCAAGACTTTCTCTTAACAAAGCCAAACTGGGATGGTTCCTGTGATTGTAGGTTGTCAGTCTCCATGTCGATCATGTTCTTGATAATTTATTCCATAGGTTTGCATGTCAGAGTCATCATACTTAGGGGTCTATAGTTCTTGGGGTCAGTTGATAGCCCACCCTTATGAAGAGGGATGACTGTCATGGTCCTTTATTCATCTGGTGCTTAACCTGTTTTGGTGCTTTAGCTGAAGACTGCTAAATGTGACCCTGCTAGGTCATGTTTTAGGCTATTTAGGAAACAACTGGGAATATTTTCTGGCCCCACTGAAGCAGTGTTTTTGGCCCTAGAAAGCATTGCCAGGACCTGCTCCTTGTTGCTAGTTGGGGGGGATATGCTAGAAGGGATTTCACAGTGAGTAGGGGGTGGTGAAGTTATGGCTAAATTTATTAGGCAGTTGATTTGCTATGTCACCATGGTCAGTGAAAGTTGTGCTATTTACTGCCAGTTCTGCATTCTGCTGAATATTACCTTTAAGGTTCCTGACTTAGCTGAAGAAAGCCTTGTGATTCTTCTTAGCCTGGGAGGGTATGCTGACCTTGTAATTTATTGGACTTTATTAGATGTCATAATTTGTTATTTAGTTGAATCAGAGAGCACTTGTCCCTATGAGAGTAGCCATTTCTGACTGCGGCCATGAATTTTTTCTTTTGTTATATACCCTTTTAAGATATGGATTCTACAAGTGGAGTTTGTTTTTGATGTTAGGTCTGAGCTTACTTCTGAAGTGTACAGTAGCCTTAAGCAGCCACTTACATGTTTATACAGGGTTTCTGTGATATTGAGAAGAGAGACAAGGCTTTGACATGGTCAGTGTATTTTTTATGATGTATACCACTGATTTTCTTGGTGAGAAAGCATTGTGGTTATTCAAGTTGTGTTTTAACAGCTATGTAGCAAAGGGGCATTATAGTCAATGATCAGCTTAACGAGTGTTGAATATGGAGAAGTGATCAAAACCTTGGATCTAGATGCCATACCCTTACTAATAAGCTGCACAAATACAAAGGATAATCTTACAATAGTGGCTACATGGATCTAAAAGTGCAGTTTGCTGTCGGCATAGTTTCCAAGTTTTCTAACTGCCAGATCAGTCTTCAGGGATGTGTTGTCAGTGTGATATTTACAGGGGCTATCATGCTTGCTGAAGGAGACTAATGTACATTTTTTGGCATTTAATTTTAGCCCATTGTTATGATACTAGCTACTTGTTTGTGAGAGGCCTTTTTGGAGGATTTTGGTATCCTCTAGCAAGTTTATGATAGCACAATGTTTATAGTGATCTGCAAACTTTGTCAGCCATAAACCCTTTACATTAGGTTTGACCACCAAACAGTACATGCAAAAGAGGATTGGCCCAAGCTTTAAACTCTGGGGTACACCACTAGTGACAGATCTTCTAGAGGAGGTAGAGCCACCTACCCTAATTCCCTGTGTTCCATTTGTAAGCCAATTTGCTATCCAATGAGTTGCATAGGGATTAATATTTAGCTGGGAGAATTTATTAACAATTCCTGAGTGTAGGATAATGTTGAATGCAATTGATAGGTCTAAATATAAATTGTGTACTGCATTTCCCTCATACATTGCTTCAGCAACTGTTTCAAATAGCTGATTTTAAAGCTGTTCATTGATCAGAAGGATACTATGTGTGTTGTTCAGAAAGAAAGTAGTCACAAGTGTTAACTGACATAGTAAAAAAGGGCCAGTTAATGCAATCATGAAAAATAGCTATTCAGAGACACATTATCTACAATGAGGAATGACCTAATTCCAGGCTAATTTGCATGTTTCTAAATTGAGCTATGATTACTGAAGGTGCTAATAAACCTTTTGCTGTGGTAATCACCATTGATAGCCTATTCATCATGCCGTCACAGAACATTCAGTCTCCCACATACATGTACACATTCAGCCACACAGATACACATGGATACATCCATGTACCTCACAAATGACCCTGAGCTTACAGAACATCCATGATTTCATATCTAATATATACTGTCCTTTGTGGATGAATGCAGTCAGTCGGTAATGCCAGATATTAGAGTTTCATACAGACTCCCCTGTCTGTGGAATAGACTCCCTTTCCATATCAAGCAGAGTACCTCTCTAGCCCTCTTTAAGAGGAACCTGGACGACTGGATGGGAAACAGAAAACATACCCCTGGGATCCCTCCAGTGTCCCTGCTGGATAGAGGAAACAGGTGCTGACTTTGAGGGAACATGGGCAAAATTCTTGTCTAGGCTTATAAGGGCCTCTGGGCCAATAGCCTAGTATCATCCCATGAACCTATACTTTTCATTGCTCACATAGAACTTCTTGCTGAGAAATCTTCCACTCTGTTATTTTTCTAGTTACATATAATAGTAATGCAAGAGTCACTGGTGCCTTGTGTCCCCCTACCTTAAATATTACAGCCTTTGCTCATTAGTATAGGGGGCGTTCAAGGGTATGAAAGTGCCCCCTCAAACATGTTCGCTCACACACACACTCACAGACTTCCACCCCCAAACACACACACGTGCACACACACACACACACACACACACACACACACACACACACACACACACACACACACACACACACACACACACACACACTCACAATCCAGTCTATCATAAGAAGCCCTGATTTTTCACACTCACATACTAACACTGTCACTGACAACCCAAGTCTATCTTAAGATGCACAAATGCACACCCTGCACTCTTACCTACAGACAAATGGAAAGAATTCCAGTGTATCTAGGGAATGTCTTTTGCTGTGTTGGAGAAAACTAGAGTGGATGGATAAAACCACACAAAGATAGGAAGGGCATGCAGATGCCACACAGAAGAAGCCCTGCCAAAAATTCAACCAGGTCCAAGCTGTTTGTGATGGTAATGCCACTCAATGTAATTGTTTTGTCACGCATTCTGGTCCTGCCAGAATTGCAATGAAAGCCACTTTTTGCATGTAGTTCTGATGTTTATTAGAAAATACATTATTTTACTCACATTAATCTTCATGGCTTTACTCAGCTAATCAACAATCCCACAAGAATCAATAAACCCAATAACAAAGAAAGTATTTTAGATTGGATTCTTATTAACAAACAGCAACAAACATATACAAAAGGAACTTTGCCTGATGATGTAAGTGATCATTCCTTAACTTACATCATAAGACAAAAGAGTGACATTAATTACATCCCTACCTACAGGGTTTCACGTAGCAAGAAACACTTCAACCCATTATTATTCAAAAATGAATTAAAAGCCTGTAAATGGAATCTTCTAAAAATCCTAACCCTGGAAGATGCTATCGCATATTTCAATACCAAATTCCTATCAATCCTTGACCAACATGCTCCAAAACGATCTATCAGAGTTAAATCTAAACCTGCCCCCTGGCTGTCCAAAGAGACAAAACAAAGAATACTACTTAGGAATAAATCTTGGGCTAAATGGAGAAATACAAAAACTACTTCAGATCAACAAGCCTTTAGACAGTTAAGAAATAGCACTAAAAAAGCTGTTTTTACAGATAAAAATAACTATTACTGTAAACTACAGCAAACTCATCATAACAACCCCAAAAGGTTCTGGTCAACCCTAAATTCACTCCTACACCCAGGCCACTCTAGTACACCTTCACCTTCAGGGCCCGAAAAGAATACCTCACATCAAACTGCCAATGCCTTTAACTCCTTTTTCACAGACACTATTAATTCACTAGCAAGTCATCTCACAGTAGACAAATCTAACCTTCCTACTGGTACATCTACTAATCTCCCTATATTCCAACTACAACCCATCTCTACTTCCTACATCCTAAAACTCATCCAAAAACTCAAACCTTGTACCCCATCTGCAGATCAGTTACCATCTGAATACCTTCAAAAAGCAGCTGAAGAAGTTGCTTATCCCATATCTCTCCTTATAAATAGAACCATCAGTGAAGGCACCATCCCTGCTATCTGGAAAATTTCCCACATAATTCCTTTACATAAAGGAGGTAGCTCAAATGACTATTCTAACTATAGGCCTATTGCACTCGTATCACCCTTAGCAAAAATTATGGAGAAATGTATTCATCATCAGCTAATGCACCACTTAACTCAATATAACTTACTAGCCAACTGCCAACATGGCTTTAGGCCATTTCATAGTACTACAACAGCTCTCCTATCTTTTACCGAGTGTATAAATAGAAACCGCAATAATAGTATTCTGTCATCAGCACTCTTTATAGACCTGTCAAAAGCCTTTGACATGGTAAACCACAATATGCTCATAAAAACCCTTAAATCCCTCTCTCTAGATACCAAAACTATTCAATGGTTCACTTCCTACCTTAATAACAGGCAACAGGCAGTTCTCTGGGATAATACACTTTCATCCCTTCTGCCAGTCTCCCTTGGAGTCCCACAGGGGTCCATCCTAGGACCTCTCCTCTTCTCTTTATTCATAAATGACTTACATGCAGCAATACCTCAAGCTACATGTATTCAATATGCAGACGACTCAGCACTCATATGCTCTGCTAACACCTCCCCTGAACTACAAACCCTAACACAGAATGTATTTAGTACAGTTGAGGCATGGTTCTTGAAACGCTGCCTCCTTTTGAATGCCAATAAAACCAAACTCCTGCTCTTTAGGCCTAATATTATGTCTCCCCTCATAGACTTCTCTATTACTTCCAACAATGGCACACATATAGCCCCTGACTCTACCACTAAGCTATTAGGTATTATAATTGACAATAACCTCACTTCTGATAATCACATTAATAACACTATTAAAACCGTAAATAGAAAATTCGGCTCCTTATATAGAATTAAAACCTTTTTAACTCCACAGGCCAAAATCACACTTGCTCACTCTCATCTTATTTCTACTCTTCTTTATGCTTCATCCATATACACTAACCTAAAGAAAAATAACCTCACTAAACTAGCAAATGCATACTATAGCATTGCTAGATTTTCCACCGGAAACCCATTTAGAACTCACCACTGTCAGAATCTACAACAACTAGATTGGCTAGAACTAAAAAATACACTATTACTCTCCCAACTTACCTTTGTTCATAGGATATTTTACCAACCAAAAAATACCCCTATACTTTCTGACCTTATTTCTCCCTATTCTAACCTAAATTCTTTACGCTCCTCTAACAAACTTCTTGTGAAGTTAAGTAAGTCCAATAACATAGCAGGTGACTCACTTTTCTCCAACACCATAGGTAAATACTGGAATCTTCTACCGACCACTCTAACTTCTACCTCGTCACCCTTCCTCTTTAAACAAAAGCTCAAACAACATCTAAAAACACTCTGGCTATGCTCATGCATCAATCCTGACTAATTTTATGATTCTACTAATTACTCTTCTCTGAATCACCCTCTCTCACCTCTCTCTACTCACTCTCCCTGAGTAGACATTCTCTAAATCACCCTTGTTAATTAGCCTCTGTTATGAATTTATATAGAACTCTCTATGGTTTATACTTACTTAATCAATTAGACTCTTCATGAATGTTTTACTAAAGTATAACTCCCCTATCTTGTACTGTAAAGAAAATTAGAGTAAGTGTCCTTCCTAATATATATTTTCAACTAGTATAATCTAGATTAACCTTATTTCTGTTGGTATTTTACTAACTACTTACTTTCTTTATGTAAATGACTTGTTTGTATTAACTTCAATGTGGAGCTTTTCTCCCCGGGCCTCTGCTGAAAATGGAAATGTATCCAGTTGGATAAGCCCGGTAAACAAATGTAAAAATAAAAAATAAAAAAATAAATAAAATAAATAAAGGATATCCAGTTTGTTACTCTTAAATATAAAATGCCACACACACACACACACACACACACACACACACACACACACACACACACACACACACATATACACACATGCTCACTCACCTTTAAACAGTCATACTCCCACAGATATGCACACATATTGCCATTGCCAGACAAATTATTACCTCTACACTAAACTCCCTGACACTTACCTGCAATACAGTCTCTTCCATTGCAACTAATAGATGAATGCAGTCTTTTGACGGTGTTAATAAGTATGGCTGGCTGTGTTATTTTATGCAGATGAGCTATTCTGTGAATTACTGTGCTATGTAAATCTCTCACAGCAAGCATTTATGAGGGAGAGCACATGACCAATTATTGTACGCCAGTCCCCTGGAATACCTCATTAAGACTGCAGTAAGCCACAAAGACTGCCCCACTGTACATCACGATAGCTAAAGCCCCATTCATCACAATAATTATAATGGAATCGGTTGTCATAGCTATTTGGTAATGTGTCCAAGAAATGGATTCAAGAAATTATTTTCTTGAGATCTTGAGGTGAATTTCTTGCATGCATTTCTCAAACCCATTACGAAGCTGGTTATGATAAGGAACCCAGTCATAATACTGTATACTGTGAAACTTTCTGCGGTGGCTGTTTTACGTAACAAGCTCTTAGCTACCAGATTGTGGATCACTTTAAATGTTTGCTGACTTATACATTTGGATTTAATATTCTGGTTTTCCTTTATCTCTCTCTCTCTCTCTCTCTCTCTCTCTCTCTCTCTTTCTCTCTTGTTGCTTACGGTCTGATTGTTTTTCTATGCTATGGCAAAAGCAGTTGCCTAAATCGTATGCTACACTGACTTTCACTATTTGCAGAGATGTTGGACCATTTTATTTTTTTATTGCATATTATTATTTGTATTAAATGTCTGACCTACTGTGTACCATACATTCATGGATTCATTGTATTGTAACGGATCTTTTCGACTTCCTAACTTCTGATTGATAGACTTTCTTTCAAATTAGCTTTTAATTGTATACAAATACTTTAGAATACTGACATATCAAGAACTCATACATAGATACAGTGCCACAGCAATATCTTTTTATGTGGGTCATGTTACGCAGGGTAATTTATAAATTTGAAGTGTTTTCATGAATCTGATAGATTATTGTCAAATCATCTTGCTACTGTTGTACATAATCAGGGAGTGTAAAAATAGTTTTGCTGCTCAGGGTGTAGGAACTCATAAAAATATTGATTCTCCTGTGAAACTAGTAACTGATTAGTTTAGCTCTGTCTGTATTTATAAAGATAACTATGTCAGAAAGGTTTTTATTCAGATCTTTTTTTTATGTTTTTACTTAGGATAGTGAATGTAAAAGAAACACGGATTACATCTCTTGTAGCAAACATCCTTGTGGGCCTCTCTCTTCGTCTCCTACCTTTCCCACTGCAGTGGATTCCAAAGCCCGTCTTGTATGGATTATTCTTATATATCGCCTTAATCTCCATTGATGGTAGTCAGTTCTTTGAGAGGCTGGTACTTCTGCTTAAAGAACAGGTAACTATGCATGTTACATATTTACTAGGGAGGTTAATCTAAAACAAATGAAAAAATTTACATTTTGCATCTGTTTTGCTTTCTTATTTTATTTTATTTTATTTTTTGAGGGTGTATTGGCAGCTTTCTTTTACATGACATGAATGAACACAGTTGAACATATGTTATTAATATTTGTGTATTTTAATTTCCCAGCACTATGCATTGGATTTTTGATGCACTTTTTATAAAAGCGTACTTACCAATAAGTGCCAAAGGTCACTGATTCTTTCCTATATCCCAGACATGCCATATGACTTGGTGATCCTCTAAACTGCCTATAGCTGTGTGTGTGTGTGTGTGTGTGTGTGTGTGTGTGTGTGTGTGTGTGTGTGCGTGTGTGTGTGTGTGTGTGTGGGCATCTGTGCGACTATGTGGCTGTGTGAGCATGTGTGTGTGTGTGTGTGTGTTGTGTGGGCATCTGTGCGACTAAGTGGCTGTGTAAGCATGTGTGTGTGTGTGTGTGTGTGTGTGTGTGTGTGTGTGTGTGGGGGGGGGGGTTCTGGCTGGCTGTGTGTATCCATGTATGCATGCACATGTGTGCATTTTTGTGTGTGGTATCTGTGTTTGCATTTGTATGTGTGCCTGTTTGGATCTGTGCATGCATTTACATCCTGTGATGAACTAATATCCTGTCCAGAATTGGTTCCTCACAGCATGCTAAGTGTTTGTTAGCATATCTACAAGCTACCCTGTGGCCCTGACCACATAAAGACTGACTGTGTGATGAATAACGTGTTGGTTCTATGACAGGATACATTGAGCATATGTAATCACATAGATATTTCTGTCTGGAAAGTAAGTACCTACATACTTACATATGTAACATTTCTGACAGGCTTCTCTACATTTAAACTGATCAGACATTCCCTTTGAATATTTCCTAACACCATTGTAATTGCCCATATATATTGTTAAATAATGTCTTTTACATAGCCATGAGTAGTGTTTTATGGACTAATATTGGTAATACTTGTTTTTCTCTGCCATGAATCATGGTGGATCTTGCGTTGATTTCTTCAGAAGGCATAGGTCAGTGAATATCCTCACAGTGACATCTCTGTTGATACAGGTCATCCATAAAACTTTCTCTGGCTGGCACTGTATTCATGTTTTATCATTTGATAACCTGTTAGTTAAAGGCATTTTATGTTCTATGCTAAAACCTTCTTCTGCATCTTGTGATATCACACTTTTGGATGCATAATGGCCTGTCAGGTAGATGAATAAAAAGATGTCAGCTGTTTTCATCATGACTGATAAAGAGATCAATTCTTCACAGATGTCAAAGGCTTCAATACCAAAACTAGATAGGTTTTGGCCAGTTAGTCCTGCTGGAAATCACCCCTGAGAAAACAGCCTTAAATGACCCAAGAATCACCACTGGAATTCCCAGATCATAAAGCATCTGCCCAATGCCAATTATCCCTTTACTGATACATTCAGTTGCATTGGAACTAATGCAGGGCTGTTATCAGTGCAAGTCTGGCCGCCACCATTAAGACAATAATCAGTCTCCAGCCTTTTGCCTCTGATTTCTTCCCTAATGCATCAGCTCATGCAGGTTATTCTTCCAGACATTAATTACAGAAGTATCTCACAGTAAAATAACACATACAGACACATTTATCAACCCAGTCTCCATCTTTTGCAGACAGAGAACTCCTGAGGGAAGCCCTGTGGAAAATGTATACTCAGTCTACCTGTGGTACATCACCTATGGAAGCCTGTACTCCTGCCACAGGTCTAAAAAAAGAAAAAGGGCATTTCTCTTTATATTTGTCTGAGGTATAGGACAGATTTTTTTTAATGTCAAACAGGATGCATCACTGAGGGATATGGGGTGCAACCACACTATAAGGTCTCAGTAATGTGATATTCCTCTAAAAGATGCATGTTTTGGATAGCCTATTGAACTTATGAATGAGCACTTGAAGTGAGTAATAATTATTCTTCCCAAAAAATAATACCTTCTTACCTTATAAGACAAGATCAGCAACACTTTACTATTCTTTTCCTAATAAAAACTTGTAAGATCTAAAACCATCAAGGATCTGGCCACATGGTACCCCTCCCTTAAGTAGGCCAATAGGCTTTGTGGTCCTTATAAGGATAGAACAGATTTGTGAAGTAATATAAAAAGTAAACTAATCTAAATTGACACAAAGTACACGTCATTTATCAAAAAAGGGCAATGAATCTGGCTACTGTCCCACCAAACGAGGAAACCGAGATGGTGGAGAGATTCAAGAAATATGATTTTACTAATGCCAGATTTTCATCACTGGCTGAAATTTATTTCATCTATCTCCGTACTGGATCAAATTGTAGACAGCCTTCAAATGTTAGTGGGGATAAAAAAAACAAGATTGTATGCTAAGTTCCAGTACATATACTCATACATACAGACTTACACACAGCACAAACACACACACACACACACACACACACACACACACACACACACACACACACACACACACACACACACACACACACACGCACACACACACAGATTTATATACACATTATTTTATATATATATATATATATATATATATATATACATGCACATATATGTACAGCTAGGGTTCAAATGTTAGGAATATTTATTGAAATATTGGCCACATTGTCTCCACCACCCAATCAAGCTACACAGACCTTTTGTTTACACCTCTGAGTAGGGCCATTTTTAGACTTGTTGGGCTTCAGGGCACCTGCCACCATTAAGCTGTGTCAAAATCCACATATACAATTTGGGTAATGGGTCCACAAGGCCATCTGAAGCTCTGACATTTTCGATGTTCTTTTAAAATAGCTTGTTAACCTTTCTTTGTTACTACTACCCAGAAGCATTATGTATATACCCTGCTATAAAAATGAGTGATAGTATTTTACACATGCACATGCTCATACAAACACACAGACACACTCACAATCCAGTCTATCATAAGAAGCCCTGATTTTTCGCACTCGCATACTAACATTGTCACTGACAATCCAGGTCTATCGTAAAATCCACAAGATGCACAAATGCACATCCTGCACTCTTACCTACAGACAAATGGGAAGAATTCCAGTTTATCTAAGGAATGTCTTTTGCTGTGTTGGAGAAAACTAGAGTGGATGGATGACACCACACAGGTAGGAAGGGCATGCAAATGCCACACAGAAGAAACCCAGCCAAAGCGTCAACCAGGTCCAAGCTCTATGTGATGATAATGCTACTCACTATGTCACTGTGCCAGTGAGTAGGTGTTTTGTCACGCTTTCTGCTCCTGCAAGAATTGCAATGAAAGCCACTTTTTGCATGTAGTTCTGATGTTTATGATGGAAAATAAAGGATTCCCAGTTTGTTACTCTTAAATATAAAATATTACACAGACACACACACACACACACACACACACACACACACACACACAAACACAAACCCATACACTCTGATACGTGTCTCATATGTACATGCAGTACTTGTCTCATATGTACATGCAGTACCACTTACCTGCTGTATCTCTGCACCTGTCAAATTATCTCCTTTGATATCTATATGTATATGCCAAAAAATACCAGCATATATTCCATATTTTCTGGGCTACTATGATGAAAGCTTGTGTGTCACTAACATGCTTGCTGTCAATACTAATTGAATATTTTAACAATGCAGCACATCATGCTGTGTAAGAAGTCTCCTTAGTATAGATACCACCAACTGACTGCCTCCTTTACCTGCATGCACTGAAATCCATGCTGGTCAGTAAGTCCTACCTGTGCTACTGAGCTGAGACCAATGTATGAACTTCAGAAGGCTTGCATGTCATGTGGTTCACCTTACTTGCCCTTGCGTACTGTGCAAGATGGCTTTGAAACCCTGCCGGGTTAGAACTGTAGAGGCCAGCTGCCATCCTGCAAAACTACACTAAATGTAACGGTCAGCTGTGCTCTCCAGTATGATGTCATACTGGGATGGAGTACTCCAAGGCTACCATTGCTAAGCCAACAATGCAAACCTATGGATTAAATGCTACACAAAGAAGAACTGATGGGATTCAGAAATCTGTTATGTAAATGAATCGTATAAACTATTTTTTGTGATGGTCCAAAACAATTGAGTCTACCACAGCGACGAAGAGTTACCATTAATGTCAATAAAACCCACAGTGCCACTTATTGTGACCATAATATTTGCAAGCATGACAGCGAGAACTCTGCCATATATGCAGTACTATACCTGGCACTACAATGTTGTCTTCCTGTGGAGCTGTGCCACAACAGCACAATTCACATTTAAAAAAAAGGTTTTGAGTTTTCTCCAGTGTAACGAGGAGACATCGCATAAAATGATGTTGCTGTGCATGCTCATGCTTTCTTTGGCCTAAAATAACACAGTACTAGTCACACTGTACATACAATTATAGTGTTCTCACTCATGAACTCTGTAAGTAAAAGTAGGGATTTCTATATTTGAATCCACTGCCATCACAAGATGAATTCCATAAAGTTCCATCCTATGTCTCACTCATACCTCTCAACCCCTTAGAGGAAGAAATCCAGACAAAGCCATAAATAAAAGTGGGACAAAGGCCCAAAAGTAGGAACAATTTTTAAATATTGCTCTTACAAACTTAGAAAGTTGATAGGATTACAAGTATTGCATTAGCATGAATTTTCTAGGTTTAAAACTCAAATGTCTGTCATTATTTTCTAACTTCAGCCTTTAATGATTTGCCATTAATTTGCCAGAAAACCACAATTTTATGAAAAACAGACCAAAAATATGAGGAAAAAATCTGGACATTCTGCGAAAATCTGTGAGACTCTAGTTGTATTCTCATTATATGAAAAGCACAATATCTTGCATTACACTTTTGGTACTAAAATATGTCATTCCTCATGAGAAAAAAAAATTGCCCAGTCTTTGGCTACCCCCTCCAAACTGGCCATCAGCTGCTTTCAGTACATCTCCTAATTCAGCAGGTCTATCAAACTCAAGACCTCACCCAGATTTGCTAGAACCACATCCAGTACAAGTGAGGAGATCAAGGCATCCTGATGCAGCATTGCACTGGAGTGTTTTTCCCCTTTTCTCCTCATTTCCCCTTTGTGCACCCAATAACACCCTGCAGGTGGGATGTGGAATGCATCATCATTCACTTCTGCTAGGGACTGACATCAGCAGAACCTCTCCACCCACCCACAAATGACATCACATGATTGTCTTTCTGGACTCCACAAGGGAAATCAATACATGCAAATATGCCTCAAACATTCTTCCCAATCTCGCCTGAGGAGGGGCATGCCTATCCTTCCTGCCTGTGTAAGTGTACGAGCCACTATTCAAACCCCGGCCACTTGGATCATGGCCAGGGCTTTATCCCTCTACAGCACTAGTACATGCTGTCCTCATGTGATGACACTTGCATACATTCCATATTACCTCATCATCTACTCTTCCTTCAGGCCTGGTTCCAAAATAAGCAGTTTGTTCATAATATGTCAAAACCTAAAGGCAGCAGTTTTGGAAACAAATAGCCTAATGAGTGCACTACCCACATCCTTATGCTTCCAAATAGTTTTCTTTAGAGCACTTAATGCAGTAAGTTTCCTGTGGAAAAGTTTTGTCTGCCCTGTACTGGTGACAGTTTAATCCAGATGTCAAATTGTGGAGATCACTTCTGAGAGGAGAATGTCACTGAAAGTCACTGATAAAGCATTTTCATATTTCTACCTCTCAAACCTAAATTAAATAATTTCACGTACTATTCCAGGTGCTAGAAAGTCAGCTCTTCAAATTCTCCCTTATAACTAGCTGGTTTCTCAGTAGTAGTATTAAAATCTAAACCCCTGTGACTAGCACTTGCTCTAGAACCTGCTGGAAACCACTAGGAAGCCTTAAACTGATACAAGCACTCAACTCTCCTTGTTAATAAGGAGAAATTAATCATAGGCACTAAGCTTATAATTGCAAAGTACCTTTTAAAGGTAAGGGAAAACAGCTGTTGTACTTTGCAAAAAAGCACCTAAACAGGCATGTCCAAGGGTCAGCTTCCGGTGATTTCTCCTGTCCACCTGATGAATTTGGGCATACTGGGGCAATGCAGCAACTGCCTCATGTACACAGACAACCCTCTCCTCCTACCACCCAACACTACAACCTGCAAGAGATGCACTTACATAGTCAAACTGGAAGCAAAGCTCTCTCCAGCCAAGATTGTGCTAGACAGTCAAGAGGAGAAAGTTAACACCTGCACTACACCTCAAGCAACGCAAAGCCCTTCAAAACCCACACCATCAACACCCACACATAGCAACACTAAACCCACATATGCGGAGGCCCTTAACATTAACCTGCCCAAGCAACAAGGACCTCCAAAGCTGAAACGCAAACAAACACCAGTCACAACCAGAGTGACACATAGCTCACAACACCAGTGTGCCACCTAACAACAGCCCCTAAGGCAAGACAAAGTACCCAACACTTTAGTCATAGGTGACTGTATAGTCAGGCACACTGATGTCCCACTCACCAGGCTGAACAAGGAGAAAATTAGTCAGCTGCCTGTCGGGTGCCAGGATCCGCCACATAATTCATGCACTCAAGTCACTCCACAACAAGTACAAATACGACTCTGTCATTGTCTATGTTGGAGTGAATGACTTGAGATGTACCTCCCTGGACTACATGAAAAGAGACATGGAAGAGCTCTCAGATCATGTAGCCCAGGCAGGTATGACCCTAGCCCTGAGTAGCATCCTGCCTTCAACCAGAATGATGCCACAGTATAAGGAAAAAATGATTGACTTCAACAATTGGCTAAGCTTCTGGTGTCATTCAAAGGGGATCCAGTATCTGTCTGCCTGGGATGACATGATCGACAAACCATGATGCTTTGCCAGAGATGGTCTGCACCTGTCACCCCTGGGATTCAGGTTATTGGCTAAAGATCTTGCCACCCCTATAGTGCCTTTTTTAGGCAAGGTTCAAAGGACAAAACCACCACCATAACAGATACAAGCATGCAAAATCTGAAGGTAATGCTACTCAATGCTAGAAGTCTAAACCTCAAAATGCACTCTCTCGAGGCACTCCTAAAAATGGAGAACATCGATATCTGTGAAGTAACTGAGACCAGGTTCAAGGCTCCATAGCGCACCCCTACAATACCAAACTACAACTCTTACCACACTTTTCGGCCGCCAAACCAAGACCAAAACACTAAAGGTGGAGGAGTGTCCATATTCACCAAGGACATTCACACCTCCAGGCTAGTTGCCCAACACAATGCATCTGAAATTCTCCAGGTGCAACTAACACTAGGTAAGACTGCAATCCAAATTGTAGCTTGCTACAGATCCCCCACCATGCCCCAAGATTCTCACTACACCTTTCTATACATACTGGAAAATATTAATATACAACCAAACACCCTAATCCTGGGTGATTTCAACTACCCTGCCATTAACTGGGAAAATTACTCGAGTACCAATACTTTTTCCCAACGGTTCTTGGAATTCATAAATTCCAATGCCCTGGATCAACTAATCCATTGTCCCACCAGGGGCTCCAATATCCTAGACCTGGTCATTACCAACATGGGAGATAGATGCTCCACACCAGTGCTCATCCCCTCATTGGTCAAGTCTGACCATAAGCAAATCACCCTTGACATCCACATCCCACCCCCATCCCTCAGTAATGAAACCTCCGTAAAAAACTTCTGCAAAGCCAACTTCATGCTACTCAAGTCAGAAGTGACAAACTTCATGACACCCATGCAGACAAGAGCTGAAAGTTTGACTGCTGAATCCTACACTAAGGCACTGTATGAGCACATCCATTTGTGCATGAATCATGCCATCCCAAATAGAACCAAGATGCTCTCCTCCAAAAAAAGGAAGCCAATCTGGTAGTCCCCTGCCATAAATAAACTATACAACAGAAGAAAGAAACTATTGCAGAAAAGAGAAAAATCCCAGGATGCAAAAAACTCCCTTACCAGCCTCAGTAAGAAACTGAGATCCCTCATAAAATCCTCCAAACTAATTGCGAAAATAAAATTGCCAAAGATTCCAAAGACAACCACAAGGCATTCTATAGTTATATCAGGAGTCTAAATGGCAATGCTCAGATATGCTCTGAGCTACAACAGAAGGGCATTAAATATACTGATCCCAAGGATATTGCCAATATCCTAGCAGATCAATTTAGTGCCAACTTCACCCCCTTTCACCCCCTAAAGGGCCCATCTAAATACCAAAAGATTGCCAAATTCCAGTAATCACTGCCACACAGACAGGTAGAAACCACACTCTCCAAAGCTAAGAATACAGCATCCATTGGACCAGATGATATTCCAGGCTGTGTACTGCATGAAATACAAAATGAACTGGCACCTCACCTAAGTGTCATGTTTAATCATAGCCTCACCTCAGGCTTCGTGCCCACTGAGTGGCACACAGCTACAGTTATCCCACTCCACAAGGGGGGATCCACCTTGGATCCCGGGAACAACCATCCCAACAGTCTGACAAGCCTGATCTGCTAAGGGCATGGAACACATTATCATGGAACTTATAAACAAAGACATTGGCAACCTTCAAACACTGGACCCCACTCAGTTTGGGTTCATGAAGGGCCAATCTAGTCTCCTGAACGTGATTGACTTCTTTGAATCAGTCTTCATAGCTGTGGACAAGGGTAAGGTGGTCCACATAACCTATCTGGACCTCGCCAAGGCCTTTGACACCATCCCCCCACTCTGGACTCATAGATAAACTTACTAAACTGGGCATAAATCCCTATGTCACTCAATGAGTTGCCAACTGGCTTACTCACAGAACCCACACTATAAAAGTAGCCAACTCCAAATCCAGCTCCAGACAAGTGACAAGTGGAGTACCTCAGGGTTCAGTCCTGGGACCGCTCTTGTTTGACATCTACTTCTCTGAAGTACAGGCCAACACTAAGGGACTCTGGCTAACAAAGTTTGCAGATGACTGCAAACTGGGAGCCATTATTGAATCCCCAAATTATGTGGATATTCTACAAAAGGACCTTACAGTAACAGATGCTTGGTGCCAGAGTCATGGACTCAAGCATAATGCCAAGAAATGTATAGTTATCCCCTTTGGGAAAAATCATGTACCCATGAATTACCATATAGGTGGCAGTACACTAAACACCGAAAGTATGATGATAGACTTAAGGACACAGATGGACAGTGGTCTCAACTTTGATAACCACATCGGCACAACAGTCAGGAAATCCTTCTATGTGGCACACCTCATCACTAAGGGCTTTTCATCCAGAAAAAAGGATGTCATTGTCCCACTGTACTCATCCCTCATTAGACCCATTATAGAGCACAATGCCCCATTTGGTATGTACCTCACAAGACATCTGCAACAGCTGGAAAGGCTGCAGAAATACCGCACTAAAAGAATCACAGGCCTAAAGCAGATTCCCTATACTGACCATCTAAAAAAACTCCAGCTGTACTTTGTGACATATCGTCTACTCAGAGGCGATCTCTGCTTAACATACAAGGCCATGTCAAACCCTGAGGTGTTTGACATGCTCCACTTAAAGAAATCCCAATCCCTCAGAGCCACACCCTCAAGGGATCTAAACCTTGTCATCACAATGAACAAAACATGCTGGAGGCATAGGTTTCTGACCCAGAGACTCCCCATACTCTGGAACAGACTGCTTATACATGTCAAGCAGAGCACCTCATTAGCACTCTTCAAAAGGAACCTTGACGATTGGATGGGAGATAGCAAATTCACCCCAGGGATCACGTCAGTCACCCTACTAGACAAGGGTCCAGGGAAGTAAATATTGTGGGAAGAAATATCCAGGGAATTGTTATGGCTAGGCTTGTATAGGCCCTAGGGCTGATAGCCTAGTACCAACCTATGAACCTATTGAGCTTCAAAGATTAAAACTAGCCCAGAGAACCAAGTGCAAAATATAACAGCATGTGCAACTGTTTATTTAACATTTGATGAACCTATGAACCTATTGAGCTTCAAAGATTAAAACTAGCCCAGAGAACCAAGTGAAAAATATCACAGCATGTGCAACTGTTTATTTAACATTTGTTTGCCAGGAAAGTCTGACTTGGAACAAAACCAATTTTTAGCAGAAGCCCAGGGAGAAAGTCTGGCTTGGAAAGAAGCCAATTTTCAGTAGAAGCCCAGGGAGAATTGCTCCAAATGCATGTCTTTGAAACGGGGGAGTAATGTCACACGAATGTAGGGAGGCACTACAACCGAACCAGAGAACCTCTTTCTGTGGACGACAACACAACCACTGCACCACCACTGTTGTAACTATGCAGTACGCATTAGGATTTTTCTATCCTCAGAGCAGTAAATGTTCCAGCATGATACATGAAAATTTTATTAGCACATTTTCACCATAGCCTTATTTCTGTACAGAGGACATGTAGAAAATGTGAAGTTCTATTTTAATTTATTTTAAAATTTAATGTAGCCATTTGTTTACTGGATAAGAAGACTGATCCGCTGCTGACCCTTTTCAGCTATAAACTCAGTCATGTGACAAAGGCAAATACTATATGTAAGGGATAGTTTAGAAAAGTCAGTCAAAAAGCATATTTTCCCGAGATGGGGAAAGATGGCATCTGTCTAAAAGGTCTATACAAACAGACACAACATCCAGTGTTCATACAGATAGTGCATAGAGATCACAATTGAGACAGACATATTAGTCATTGAGTGAATTTGTTGACATACATGTATAGTATTTAGATATGCAAATAGGTAGATACATTCTTACAGTGACGGATAAGTGTCAGATAGACCCAACACAGGGGAAATGTCATACTCCTCAAACAGAATGATTGGAGTTCAGGAGTGAATTCTGGATCAGGTCTCTGTTAGACAGAACTTTTGTGTGTTGAACCACCTTGTTGACAATATAAATATATGGACAGAGACAGACAGAGAGAAGGAATGGCAGATAGGTAGATGGACAGATAGATGCACTGATAGCCTGACTGATAGCTAAATACATACATATGCATATATACATACTTTGCACAAATACAGATCTGTCTAGACATTACTTATGAGTGCTTCATAAGAGTGTCATTTATTGCTCACGTATGTTTTTGGGTTCTTGGTAATGTATGTGACAGCTGCATTTTCACTATTTAGTATTGACAGTGAATATTTTGTTCTCTGCTTGTTCTAGAAATCAAAGATTGTATTGCTATGTTTACATTGTATTTTGTGGAGCTTTTCTGCCTGTGTCTGCAATGAAAATGGGCTGTCTTAGACCCAGTTAGACTCTCCAGGTAAACAAATGGAAGTAAATAAGTAAAATAAATAAATAAATACAAGCTGCCTCTTTCTACATTATGCCTGTTCTCTGCCATTATTATAATTACTCTGCATGTTTCATTATTATCTTATTTAAAATGATAATTTTTGATCAGTGTCCTCATTCAATAGACAAATTAAACAACTAAGCATGCTAATACCAAAACAGTGCATTCTTTGGTGATGCTGTTGACCTGGCTTCATAGATTTATCTAGTATAAGAAGGTCAAAACATCTCAGCAGTTCAAAATATACAAATAATGAAATCACTTACAGAAGTAGATAAGGTCGCTGAATGGCTAAATGTTTTTTCTTGCAGTCGGTGTAGTATGTATGTGTGGTATTTTTGAATTATCCTTGGGACACACTGCTGTGGAAACTCATAGCTGTATGCATCCTGCTCTGTGAATGACATTGCAGTGCAGTGATAATAACTATTTTAAATTGTCAGAAGTAAGTGTAATTAAACAATGGAGAACTGGGTGTCGTTTTCTAATTTAATGTGTTTTGCTTTGTTACAGACAGCTTATCCTCCCACTCACTACATCCGAAGAGTTCCTCAGAGGAAAATCCATTATTTAACTGGCTTACAAGTGCTCCAGCTGCTTATTCTCTGTGGCATCGGAATTTCTCCTTTACCATACATAAAGATGATCTTTCCTCTCGTTATGATAGGAATGATACCGATCAGGTATGTGTTACTGCTGCATATGTGTATAGGGTGGGGTCATGCTGGCTATTAGGTGTATTAGTTCTACAAGCAGGTTTGCCAGTGAATATTTGTAAATGGTATGTGTCCATGGAAAAACATGCCCTTTCCCTAAGTTGTGCCTGTCTTTAACACTAGCACCTGTACAGCTGTTGTATGAAAAGACTTGGATGTTCCCCAGGTTATCACTTCCCCACTCTGTAGATGGTAGTTGAAGCCATTTTGACTATACCTTGGCTTAAGGGAAGACTAGCTTTTTTTCATAGCTGAAACAACTGCTATTCCACCTCTTGTCATAGAAGGGTGTGTGAGGAAAACAAACCACATGTGCCATCTCTATTTTCTTGCCTAATGCTTTAAATATTTTTAAGCTTGACATATATATTAGAATCAGTTTTAGAGCAGGACTGAAGTATGAAGTCTTGGTGCATGTGATCAACATTAGATATTGTTTATAAATTATCTGATGGGACTAAAATAAGAAAAGGGGGTAATGGATATATGTATGTATGTATGTATGTATGTATGGACATATAGATGGACTATTGATGGGTAGTGTATGTGTGTGTATATATAGTAAATGAACTAAATGACAAAAGAGCGAACTGTCTTTCATGGACAGATAAATGCTGAAACTAAAAAACAGCGAAGTTATGGAACAGTGATTTTTTTTTTCCCAGGGGAAAAAAAAGCTGCTCAAAAAAGTATATATATCTATATATATATATATATATATATATATATATATATATAAGGACAAAATAAAGTGGGGGCTTCACCCCCCCCACACCCCCCTACTTAAATATAACAACTCTGAGATCGCCCCGCAGTGGAGGAAACGGCAAAGTCCCGAGAATGGCCCAGCTTCCGTAACTTTGCTGTTTTGTGGTTTCTGCCTTTATGTGTCGATGAAAGAGCATTGGCTCTTTTTGTCATTTTGTTCATTTAATATATATATATATATATATATATATATATATATATATATATATATATATATATATATATATATATATATATATATTATGTAGTATACCAAATAAAAGTAAAGTTAAAGGATAGTTAATTCACATTCCTTCATTGACTGAGATTCCAGATTATGTTCTACTCTTTTCTTATTTTGTAGACTTTTCCTGATACCATTAATTCCGCATTAGCCTATTAAATTTGTTGGCACAATTTTACTGTTTTCTCATCATGTACCTCACAAAAAGTGTGGTCTGTATAATGCTCTTGCTGTCATACTAGTTATCTGTGTGTTTATTTTCATTGTCTATCTCATTGATTGTGATTGTGGGTAAAGTAGAGTGTAAAAATGGAGGCTCTGTAGTGGTTTTATTATCCTTGAGGTTGATATACAGAGGCACCAAGGGATATGTTGGTTTAGTTAAAAATGTTTTTTATAATCCAACCAAGTTTCTTATTTTCTCTTTTATGTGTGTTATATATACATTTATTTTTAACTCGCCAAACAATTTTAAGACAGATTTTGCAGTTGTGAGGACATGTTGCTTTTTCAAGCTAAAAGCAATACCCCCTTTGTCCATCTCAGTTTGACTGTAGTCAGATAATAACAAATTAAGTCTTTAGCTAGACACTGCTATTAAGTACATTTAGGAACTTGCTAAGTGATGCCTTTTTATTTGTTGGATCAGACTCTGTGTAGCATTAGGATATGTATCCTGGAAAACTATTTAACTAATTATCACTACTTCTGCTAGAATATATCCACACCCTAGAGCTCTAAATATACCTTCTGCAAGGTCACACAAACTTAGCAAAGATGAAAAAAGTGGAATAATAAAATTCACCTTCTCCCGCTTCATTAACTTCACAGTTCAGCCAATGATTAATCTAAGTAACCACAATCTAACAAAACAATGGCAACAGAATACCTGTGACCTTCTTGCTCCAATGTTCCTAGATTCATTGTTTCACACTACAAAAACTTGTAGGTTTTCTCCTACCATCTTCTTTCCCTTTCTATCCCTCCCGCACACACTCTAAACCAGATAGTTGCATGGCCATGTTTGGATAACACTGATTTAACAAGAACCTCCTTGACACTTTCTGCATTGATTAGGATTATGACTGGAATACTGCCGCTTCTGCTGTACTCCTGCACCAGTTGGCTAAACTCCTCATAGCCTAAGAGCCCAGTCAAGTCCCTTAGTATAATAACAAGGAGACTGAAAGGAGTAAAGCCTAGGAGGCGTACAAGGTTTCAGTTTGGTTGGTATCTCTGTACGCTCAACTTTAGACACATTCAGCATGTCATGCATCTTTGTTTCTGGATGCCCGACCTTGTTTTCATTGTCTGCTCTGTCTGGGGTTGACCAGAAAAAGACTTTTTAAGTACTCTTTGTAATCAGAGATGACAGCTCCAACTCTGTAACTGAGTCTGGATATCTTTAAGCTGAATATTTTATTCTTCCCTTTCTGGACTTGGCGTCCCTGATATATTTGGAGAAGGCAGACTTATTTTGTAAGGCAATATTAGGGTATTATTTGTCCTACTATCGTCTAATGCTTTAGTTGTTTTGTTATATTATACGATTATACGCACGTCTGGAAAACTGTCTTCTTCTCATTAAGGACTTTTTTTAATTAATAGTTTTAAATGTCTAGTCAGGCCCTGAGATTTTTTTTCTTCAAAAGCCTAACCTGCAGACATAGGGGCCCATTTATCAAGTTAGATCTGCATTTATATATATATATATATATATATATATATATATATATATATATATATATATATATGTGTGTGTGTGTGTATAAATTAACAAATTGGGTATGGTTGTGAAGGCCCTTATTTTGTAGACTTAGTTTCAAAATGAAGGACATTCACCTAGCGCTCCACAGCAATCAGTGACGTTAGTAACTCATCTATATTTACTTTGGCATACTGTGCAATTTGAAGGTTCCTTAACTGCCTGTAACAAGTTATAGGATGCCATTGATGTATCCATGGTAGATGCAAGTCATAGTAATGATAGGATTGTCATATTTCAGTATAACAGCTTTTCCTGAAGTGCATTCAAGGATCATGATGCAATACAGATGATAGAAACCATGTTGTCCATAAACAGATCAACACATACTAGCCATATTGCTTCATGATAAAAGTCAGTCTTTCTCTGTATACATCTTAAACTATATCATATGTCTATATATCTGCACTCACACACACACACAGTGTGTGTATAGATATATATATATATATATATATATATATATATATATATATATATATATGTGTGTGTGTATATATATATATATATATATATATATATATATATATATATATATATATATTATATATTTATTTCCATATACATGGTTCTACTCTGTATGATCAAACAGACTTAATCTTGAAAGTAAAACAATGGCATTAAGAGGTTTAAATGTGCAGAATATCGAACGCCTTAAATATTGACATTCAAAAGATCAAGAAAGGAGATCTATTTATTAATATTTCCTACTCTGGTCTTTGCAGTAAAACTCTTTATAACACTAGCCTCAAATACAACTGAATAGTGACAGTGTTACAGAAATGTTTTTTATAAGGCAAGGTATGGGGTTAGGGTTGGGGAACAGGAAATGTTAGGTTTTTGTCCCCTTGCACTACCTTAGTAATGGGTACTAACTCTAACTATAATGCTGCGCCTTCCTCAACCCTAACCCTACACATTACCTTACAAAGAAAGTCCTGTAACACTGCCACTATACAAGACACACAAGCACACACAATAACAACATTATATCTGTATTTTTACCCAACCTGATTCTAATCCTAAAGTGCACACACTCACAGACAAACACAAAACCTATCTCATCACCTATCCCCAACCCTAAGCCTAACTCTCAAACACAGATACAAATGCTTTCAACCCCTCCAACTCCACTCTGCTGTCTAGGCAAAATGTATGTTGACATTTTGACCGTTCAGCTATCCTCCATATGATTGACATGTAGTAAAATGCAGGGGATCCATATAATATCTATATCTATCTATATATATATATATATATATATATATATATATATCTATATATCTATCTATATATATATATATATATATATTTATATATATATATATATATATATATATATATATATCATCAGCCACCTTTTTTCCCATTTTCTACATGGGGTCAGGGTATTGTGTTAACTGTCGCTATCTCTCTCGATTGAATGCCACAATCCTGTCTTATTTGACACTCATGCATGACTGTCGCAGATCTTGTCTCACACAATACATCCACCTCTTTGCTGGATGTCCTTGTTTCCTCTTACCTTCTTCCTGTCTTTCAAATCTTCACCAGATTGTCTTCTGCTTTCCTGCACGTGTCTGAACCACCTTAATCTATTATCTTTCATCTTTTCTGCAATTGGAGCTACTTTGGCTTCTGCTATTATGTCCTCATTTCTTCATCTGTCCCACAGTGTGCATCCTACCACCCATCTAAGGCACTTCATTTCCATCACCTCTAGCTTCTGCAACTGCTCTGACTTTACTGCCCAGGTTTCTGTACCACACATTAGTACTGGTCGCTCCACTGTCTTATACACCTTACTTTTCAGCTTCTTTTGCATTCTTCTGTCATAGACTATACCTGAGACAGTTGGCTGCAGCCCCTCTGATTCTAGCTTTGACCTCTTCATTCAGACTTCCCTTCTCCTCAACCACCCTTCCCAGATATGTGAACTATTTAACTGTTCCACTATCTTCCCTTCTATCTCATTTCTCAGCTTCTTCTGATTTCCCCAATTTGCTGCCATTGCCACTGTCTTATGTGTTTAGTTTCATCTCATATGCCTACAATTTTGCATTCCATTCCCCTATTCTTTGCTGAAGTTCTTGCTCAGAGTCTGCCTGTAATGCTGCATCATCTGTATACAGCAACTTTGTTGATCTGTCCCCTCCAACCTGTTTGCTAATGCAGTCCATCACCAGTATGAACAGCAGTGGGCTCAGAGATGAACCCTGGTGTACACCCACTCCCACTGGGAACCGCTCTGTGAGGCTGAGCACTGTTCGTACTAGAGTCATTGGGTACTTTTACATAGCCTGCACTAGTTCTACCAATGTTTCTGGGACTTTGAACCACCGCAAAATTGCCCGGATCAGCTTTCTTGATCAAAACCTGCTGCTAGCCAAGTTAGAAAATGAAGATTCTCAACTGTGCTGTGAGCATGATTTGCAATCAAAATTAGTGGTATAGAAATGCCACCCCTTCCTTTAGACCAAAGCACAGGCAGACATCAGGGACCCATACTGCTTTGCCTGTTCTTTTCAGTATACATCAATAATCTCCCTTTGAGCATTACAACTTTATATCCTTTATGTAGCCAATATGCAAATCATAAGATCTGGTAAATATATATATATATATATATGGGTCCACTTCTGAATCTTTATTATATATGGGTCCACTTCTGAATCTTGAAATTTTATATATATATATATATATATATATATATATATATATATATATAGATATATATATATATATATATATATATATATATATATATATATATATATATATATATATATATATATATATATATATATATATATATATAGGTCTACATGAAAACGACAAACGTGCAGAACACTGATGCTGAGAATACCTACACCAGAAGATTGACAATGGAGAAGACCAACAGTTGAGAATCCCAACTCTGAGAACACCGACATGTTAAGGTAAGTGTGCGATAGGGACGGACGTTAGGGTCAAGGTGTGGGTAAGGTAAGTGTATGATAGTGACAGACGTTAGGGTAGGGTGCAGGTCAGGTAAGTGTGCGATAGTGACGGACTTGAGGGTTAGGGGCAGATTAAGTGAGTTAGGGTTAGGATGCGGGTAAGGTAAGTGTGCGATAGTGACAGAGTTAAGGGTTAGGGGCGGATTAAGTGAGTTAGGGTTAGGGTGCGGGTAAGGTAAGTGTGCGATAGTGATGGACCTTAGGGTTAGGGTTTGGGTTAAGGTTAGTGCATAGATAGTTGTGTATGTAAGGTTTAGTGTAGGTTTATAAGGTTTTTGGTGTGCTTATGTTGTGTGTGTGTTTTTCGGGGAAGGGTATTTGTTTTGTTGATTGTCGGGATTTTGGTTTGTCGGGCATGTGAAGTTTCTTGTTTTTGAACTTTCTTTTTTTGTTGGTTTTTTTCATGTCGGTTATTTCGTTGTCTGTGTTTTGGCGTGTCGGTGTTATCAGGTAGACCTATACATATATATATATATATATATATATATATATATATATATATATATGTATGTATATATATATATTTATATATATATATATATATATATATGTATGTATATATATATATATATATATATATATGTATGTATATATATATATATATATATATATATATATATATATATATATATATATATATATATATATATATATATAGATCCAATTCTGAATCTTGAAATGCTAAAATGCCGAATTTTAGTATCTCGAGACTAGAATGTCAAAGGTGCAGTTATTCAAAACTGAAATTTAAAGAATCTTAGTTTCCCAAATTCACGGTTGTTGTGGTACAGTGAGTGCTTTATGGTTTACTGTCTCTACAAGATGCCGTTTTGTTTGGGATTTGTAAGTGGCAGTCGATATATATCATCATCCTGGATTCTCTACTGTATTCTTTTTATTGTTTATGACTCCATTTTTTTTTTTGTATGTAAGTCTCATTGTGTATCTTGTTCTACAATTTACAACTCTGCTTGTATTATGTAAGGATTTTGTTTGCCATTCAGAAGTCTTGTTATTGCATCCAGTGTACTCAATACCATAATGGCTCAGGACACGACTAAAAAGGGTCCTCAAACCTATGCATTCACCCAGTTAACAAATGTAAAACAAATAAATAAATAAATAAGAAATGAAAAACTCAGTAGAACAGAAAACAGCAGTCTCACACAGTAATTCAGCAGTGCCTAAATTCAGTCATGCACATATGATCAAGAGTTATTTTAACCATTTGTATTCAGACAGTCAGTTATCAAATAACTAGCCATCCATCGGTGTATGAAACAATTGCATCATAATACCACTGAGTAAATAAGCCATCACTGTGGCACTGTGATAATTTACATATGATTTGTGTATCATATTGCAGTATATTTACCTCTTGTCCATAGTCATGGCTGAAAAAGGTTTCACATACCTGGTTAAAAATTAACAGGTAGCCTGCTACCCTGGGGCAACAAGTAACCTATTATGTTTTTATTTATTTTTATTTATTTTCCATTTGTTTACCTGGTTAATCCGAGTGGACATAAGGTGACCGTTTTCAGCAGAGGCCCGGGGAGAAAAGCTTCAAATACATAGTAAAAAAAAATTATAAAAAAACAATAAAAATGATAAAAAAAATTATGTACAAGAAATCATGGCAAAAACATATCCTTTGCGTTGTGTGATACAAGTTAAGGAATTCTTCACTTTCTGTTCCACGGCTAAGTGATGTTTTATATTCATCATATAAACTTAATCGGATCTATCTATCTATCCATCTACCTATCAATCTATCATTCTATCTATCAATCTATCTATATATTAATCTATCAACATTTTAAAAAGTTTTAAGAATTATCCTTAAAGAAATATAAAGCTAAAATGGCTGGTGCAAAGCCAAAAAGTGGGAAGTGACTGAGAAAATATTTTGGAATTTCATTTCTAACACTGTGAGTGGAAAACAAAAAAAAAAAAAAATACAAATAAAATGGTGTCACAAGAATAATGAATTATGAGGCACAGAATATTATAAAGCTGTTTTTTTATTTTCTTTTAGTAGTGTAATATTTTAATTGAAATGCAAAGAAATAAACTTCATATTGCGAAGAGCAGTTACTAACAAACTGTTTTCTGTGCTACAGATATAACTTGCTTCCCAGGATTATTGAAGAGAAGTACCTGGACGCAATGGATGCAGAGCACTGAAACAGATGGTGTTTGCTGCACCACTGAAAGCGCTCCTGCGATTTCAGCATTTTGTATGTGCAATCTGACAGTATTTTTGTTTCCTTACATTAAAGCACAATTTGCCTTTCCCACATGTGCAAATACCAAATGACTCAGAAAAGAGAGTGAATAAGAAGAGAGGACTGCAGGATTTCAGATGTGGTTGTGTTTACATCTTCAGCATAATTTTCCCTTGAAGTGACTCTGAAAATGGAGGAGTATGCACCTGGCCTGTTGAATAAGGGACATTTGCAATGGTTATCCACAGGGAAAGTACTGATCTGATTTTCAAAAAAAAAAAAAAACTGAGCTGTCTTTTGGAGCTGGTCAATATATTGTATGGACAATATGACCAAATAACAAACAAGGACACTGTTGTGCGTTTTCTGCCCTATCAGACTGTAGAACTTTATCGTTCAGATCTAGCATCTTAAGCACAACTATTGCAACATGCCTTTACATTTTGTTTTGATTGAGAGTTTATTAAAATGTGCTTACATGCTGTAATTTTATTTTATATTCCTTGAATATTTTGTTTCTTTTAAAAATATATATGTATATATATATTTGGACTTGGACTTTTATCATTACCAAATTCAGAGATGATTATCTTGTTCAGTGCAATTGCCTTTTCAGCTTCCTGAGATAAAAATATTTTATGTATTTATTATTCCTTCTGTGCATTTTTTTTCTTTTTTTTTTTTTTGTTTTACGATTTGAAATTCCTCAGAGTCTTTGATGATCTGAAAATGCATGTAGAAAAGTAAATATTTGAAATGAGTTTTGTGTGGTACAATGATAAGAGACTGGACTGTAGTATTTCCCATCACTTTACTCTTGCTTCTTCCAGTGAATGCCAACTTCCCTTTTCCAAATGACAGATTCTGTCTCTTCCTGGGGGATCCCAAATGTTCCCAGGTAATTTGCCCAATGTGTCTTGGTATAACTCATGGCTTCTTCTCATTGCATCTTGGCTGGAGCATCTGCAGAAGGAATTATACAGGCGCTATTCCTGTGCCTGAACCTCTGAACCTCCTCACATGGCTTCTTTGTAGCACAATGAGCAATATCTTTAACCTGCGATTCTCACAGATCACTGAGTTCCTTACCTTATCATAAAGAGTAAGCTCAGAGGACTTCTATAAGCCTTGATTTCTACTACTAATTCCTCTAACCTCATTCTTACATTCATTATCAGTGGTTCATGACTATATGTGAGGAAGGTAATATACACTGACCAGTACACAGACGGCTCCATTTACCACTGAAAATATCTTCACTGCTTACAAAAGTGCAACCAGTATCTCTACCTGCTTTCACTGTCACACGCCTCCTTGCTATCACTTTTGAGCAAGACTGTGAAGCATTGTTCAGTGGGTATTTAACAAGTGCAAATACATCTTTTATCTGTCAGTCAGCTCCAGCCTGTGACATCTGCAAGTAATCAAGGGCTAAACTAGGGCTATACAGGTGGATTTTCTCATAATGCTTGTATGGATTAATAGATAATTTGATAACTTCTGAAGATATGTGTTTTCCTCTACTTTCTACCATATGTATAAATCATATTTCTATCCTGTTGCCATAGAGATAATCATGATGCAGGATTATTACACCATTGGAACACATGAACCCATGTACAGAAAGACATATGTTCATCCCAAGGACAACTGCTAGAGAAATTATAAATTAATGGGTATCAGCTGGAGGTGGGCATCAGTTCCAGAGCCTAATCATTTGAGCAGTCTGACATCTCTATATGGCACATCTGCATGTTTCTGTAGTCTTGCTATAGTAAATATAGATAAGCAGCTAGTTACCTGCCATTAAAGGACTATCATTTATGTTTTTTTTTCATATATCTCTTATTGCATCTATGCTTTTACATGCTCTTGTACTTGTCTGTGCATATATGGCTATGCCAGTAGCTGAAGTCCTTACTTAATTGCTGTAATTATTGTCTTTGTTTTTATTTGTCTTTCTATAGCTTTTTTCTCTGTAGCACTGCAGAACTCCACAGTAAATGGGACCTCCCTAATGGGCATTCACAGTTAACAAATTACACTGTATACTTCTTTATTGTCTGATGTGGACATTTGTCCTGATTTGTTCATTGTTCACCTGTCTTTTCTTAGTCCTCTCTCTTTGGTAGCATTAGGCACAGTATTTATAGTATGAACTCACTAATAAATAATTGCCTTTTTATATTTATTAACCACCACAAGTTTGCCAAAGACAAAAAAACATATGTTTTTGTCAGTGACAATCTTTTGTGACACTACTGCTAACATTAATATTATAAAAACATCTCCAATGCAGTCTTGAAAACCTTGGTTGTATAATAAACAATGCAATGTCAATGCTACAAAAACTTAAATGTTCTTTGGGATTACCCAAAAGTTAAACAAATTGTCCATTCACTCTACACCCCTATCCTGCAATAACTTACCTATAAAGTATGTCAGTTCCTTCATATATTTAAAGTTCACTATTGAACCTAACCTTAATATGCCACTACACATCAGTAACTCAAAATAAAAAAAAATATCTGTATTATAAAACTGATACAAAATCTCAAAGTGTCTCAGCACTGAAGGAAGAAATACTGTTGGCAAAAACATCTTACAATCACGGTTAAAATATACCCAACCATTACTCACCCATGGTTCCTGAGTGTGCTGTCCATCAGATGAGACATCTAACTGAAGTCCCATTTCAGTTTTCGGTAGCTCAGGTGAATATAAAAAAATCCCACAGCACCAATAAAAAAGAGGAGGGAAATTCCCTGGCCAATTTCTCCTGGTAATATAAATTCCACCTTGGATCTCAAATAAAAGATGCCACCAGCCGATTGGCGCTAATCTGGTCAACAAAGGATAAATAAAAAAACAGTACAACCAGTTCCTGTAATGACAATAAACAGAAATGATTTAGTGTTTTCTAAGTTACAAAGAACATAAACCAAAAGAGAACAATCACAAAGTTCCAGAACAAAAGTACATAAAAATGAAAACATTCAAGATATTGATGCTACAGATATTGTTATCTCTCATAACGGACAGTTCTTAGATGAAAACTTTGGACATGCATGATTTCTACCGGTATGTTCCCTGCTACATGACTCACTTACAGATTGTCTAAGTCAGGACAGAAGCTTCCCATTATTGTTTCACATCCGTGTCTTTTGGTCTTAATTTAATCTGCCCATGATAGTCACCATATCCACAAGTCAAGTTTTTGGATCATAAGAACTTAGGATCATAGGAGATTACTAGGCTATCGGCCCGGAGGTCATTTCACGTCTAGCTGTTTCATCCCGATGTAATACTATAGAAATGTTAGTTAATACCCAAGATTGCATTTAGTAATGCCTGCCCATGTCTAGAAGGGTTGTAGGCACTATTCCCAGTAAGAATTGATGGTGCCCCATCCATCCGTCCAGGTTCCTCTTGAAGAGTGTCATAGAGGTGCTGTGCTTCACATGAATAGGTAGCCTATTCCAAAGAGGTGGCAGTTGCTGGGAGATAAGTCTGTCCCACCACCATGTCTTATTTAAGTCACAGGCCATATTTAGGTCTCTGGAACAGGTAGCCCTAGTCCCGTTTGACTTAGGGATATGCAGCAAGTTCATTAGGTTTAGGACTGAGATTGCTCTGTCTCCCCTAAGAAGTTTATACAAAGAGTATAGTGATAAGGACTTTAATCAGTCTGTGTATGGCACGTGCTGGAGGCATTATACTAAATTATGGGCAGGATTAGTGCCGAGTATAAAGGGGTTATAACTTCTTTTGCTCTTGAGGCGATGCCTTAATTAATCAAGTGTGCTATGTAGAAAGCCTTCCTTATGGTAGACACATGGTGGTCGAAGTTAAGGTTGCATTCAACTTGTGATCCTAGGTCCCTTACCACTTCATGGGTACTTAAGGTATTGTTGTTGATTTGATAGTGTGAAGGGGCATTGTTTGTGCCAAAGGGAATGATGATGTATTTCTTTGCATTAAGTTTGAGACCTGACTAAGACACTAGTCGTTGGTTTGCACAAGACTCCTGGAATATACTGACATAAAATGGGGATTCAATAATTGTACCCAGTTTGCAGTTGTCTGCAAACTTGGTCAGCCACAACCACTTAATTTTGACCTGAACTTCTGAGAACTATATACCAAACAATGGTGGGCCAGCACTGACCCCTGTGGCACCCAGCTGGTAACAGGTCTGCTTGTTGATGTGGAGTCACCTACTTTGATAATGTGTGTCTGGTTTGTGAGCCAGTTGTCAACCCATCTTACAACAAAGGGGTTTACATTAAGTTTGCTAAGTTTATTGTCATTGCCTGAGTGTGGGATTGTGTTGAAAATCCATCCCAAATTTAACAGGCAGGATCTGCCCTTGACAAAGCTGAATTGGGTAAGATCCAGGGTTTGGAGGTTGACTATGTCTTTTTTTATGAGGTCCACGATGAAGGTCCATGGCCTTACATATGAGGCTGGTCAGGCTTATGAGTCTGTAATTACCCAGGGCTGTTGCTAGGCCATCTTTATGGAGGGGAATAACTGTTGCTGTTCTCCATTCCACAGGAATAAAGCCTGTGGTTAGACTATGATTGAAAAGGGTACTTAATAGTGATGCTAGTTCATGTTTTAGTCTGTTAAGAAGACAGCCTGGGATGCCACCTTGTTCCATAGAGGCTGTGTTTTTTGCCTCAGACAAGGCAGATATGTGGGGTGGGGGGAAGTTTGGGGGAAGATTTGTGATAGGTTTGGAGGGGATATTGGAATGAAAGTTTTGCCAAACTTATCCACTAGTAGGTTTGCTATTTCTGTGGTGTCAGTGTGTGGGATATCATTGGTCACTAGTTCTGCACATGCATGGGTCCTACATTTTAGAATATGTACATAGATGTAAAATGCCTTGTGGTTATCTGTGGCTGTGCTTGCTAAGTTTTTTTTCAAAGAAACCATTAGAGGATTTACAAGTTGTCTTATTTGCCTGTTGAGACTGAGGAGGGTGCTTTTCCATTGTTGGGTTCTCGCCTTTGTTTTCTTGGACAGTAACTTTTTGCATTTATTGTAAAGTTTGTTGATGCTGGATGCCCACCATTTGCTAACTTAAGGTGAAGGATCTCTTTAACTACCCATACATGTATGACTGCCTTTTTCAACCCAAGTCCATTCAGTGTCTATATTTTATTTGTTTATGTATATATTTGTGTACCAGCTACATGGACCATTTTTGACCATTTTCAAGTTCAGCCCAGGCACTGAATTTAGTAATGAAGCAAGCTATGCTCCATTTTCAGAATCTGAGTGACTTCCTGAATTATTGTAAGACAGATTTGTATACTCACAGGCAGAATGATTCCCACAAGTGGTCCTAAACAAAAATAGTCTTCTGCAGCACCCTGCGTCACCAGAGTTTCTGTGAGGACTGACTTTTTTCTGCCTATCTTAAGACAGAAATGGAATACTATAAGGAGATTTATCAAGACTCAAAGCTGTCTTTTTCTGACATGGTAATGCTCATTGCTTGACCATGGTACATTAGTGCCTCAGGAACCATTGTAGTAAGAACATTCTACCTCTTCTTATTCCATTTAAACAAACCCTTGCACAATAATTTAAATAATTGTATAGGGCTGACAGCCCTAACCGTAACTAACTATAGTGGCAAAGTTAAAAATAAGTTACGCTGGTGTTCCATCAACATAAATGAACTTTACAATAGTAAAGAAGAAAAAAATCCTTAAAAATTATAGCAGATCAAAAGACTCTCAAATCAAGGCTAGCATAAAAAATTGACTATGAACCTGAAAATACAATTAGGACTACTAAGTTCCCTAATGAATATAGATATAATAATTACTACAAGTCCTTTTTAGCTATATTAGAAAATTTAGAAACAATGCTCACCACTGAACTTATCCAAAATGGCACCACATACTCAGAGTCACTAGACATCACAAGCATACTAGCAAACAAATTCAGTGCATATTTCACCCCTGAGGCAACTATGCATAATACAAATGGCCAGCACTCAGAAGTCAGCCACAAATCTTTATTTCATTCCATATCAAGTCAGGAACTGCTATGGCGTTCAATGCACCATTAACACATACCTGCACCCCTTTCTTAATAAACCTTCTGAACACATACAATTGTTAGCAACTACCATTGCATTATTATTTAAAAAAGAAAAAAAAAAAAAAATATATATATATATATATATATATATATATATATATATATATATATATGTATGTATGTATGTATATATATATATATATATATATCTATATATGTATGTATGTATATATATATATATATATATATATATATATATATATATATATATATATGGTTCCACTTCATATCATCGAATTATCATTTCATCGAATTTCAAATCATCGAGACCAAATCGTCAAAAACTCATTTCATGGAAAACTCATATCATCGAATCTCAAATCATTAAAAACTAAAAAGGAACTATAAATAACATCCCATACACTGTTTGCTACGTTTATGCACCCCCCTGTAATGAAATATACCAACTCAAAGGTCGCACTACAGTGGGGTTAGGAAATTACATTTTTCCCCCACTGTAGTGCGACCTTGGAGTTGGTATATTTGTTTACGGTGGGTGTATGGCAGGTGCAGGGGGGCTTACCCCCCCTGCATAAATGTAGTAAAAACTTTGAGGAATGTTATTTGTAGTTGCTTTATAGTTTTCAATGATTTGAGATTCGATGATATGAGTTTTCGATTAAATGAGTTTTTAACGATTTGGTCTCAATGATTTGAAATTCGATGAAATGATAATTCGATGATATGAAATGGAGTCATATATATATATATATATATATATATTCATTTCTGTGTGTATAAGTTATGGAATTTGAGAAAGTGCTACTTTGAATGACATACATTCCAGACAGTATATACTGAAATTCCAATATAGGCACAAAATAGTATTTGCTCTGGTTGCCTTTCAAGGCATGTTATATATACCGTCCATCCACTAATGACGGCTGAGGGAACACTGCTGACTTGTCTATTATTGATGCATGAATTCCTGCACCGGTAATCTTTATGATAAACACAGCACAGTAGACTCACCATAACAACAAAAGTTTGAATTATAGGATTCTTGCTGTGAGACAGGCTTTTTACCTCACTCCCCTGATACTGTGCACGTTATCTCTGGCAAAGTATGCCAGAGATACATTTTATAATTGCTTGCAGTCTGTTAAGATGTAAGTGTAAATTCCCAGCTTTAATGGTTGAGAGTCTTATGTTTGAAAGAATAGCTTATGCTTATTGTTGAATTAGCAAACAGAAGACACTTCATATGGTAACTTATCAGCTACAGCAAAACCAATTCTGACAATGTTATGACAGCTCTACAGCTATGAAGATTGTTTGTTAAGTCTCCCTCTCTATCTCTTTGCCCTGAAAATTTCTTTCTGAATCACTGGGATGTTGGAAATGAATAAAGCAGGTTTTGAGTGCTGGTAGAAAAAAATGTGTCTTTATTTCAGAGCTGAAGATGAAGGGAAACAAAATTTAAAGAATAATCACTTACTTTTTAGCAAACAGGCGCATGAGTTTTCCATATACATATATCTTATAAAAAAGATATGCTGCCCTTATAAGGACATTATAATGGAGTATGCCTTAACATTCTGCTTCTGGGGTACTTAAATGGCCTAAAGAATAACTTTGTGATCCGGTGCCCATGTGTTTGTTTATTGCATGCCAGCACACTAGGTGATCATGCATCTTTCCTTGTTGGACCACAATATGTCTGCCATTTTCATCAGTATTTTTCAGACCTTCTGATACAAAATAAATTATATCTTAGTCAAAACTACATCTTTCAAACTAAGATGCAGAAAGTTTTCTTAGGTGAATAGATTTGACTGCTTACAGGCATCAAGAAAGTCTTCCATGTCTAGTCTTACTGTTTTTGTTGTTAAACACTAGGATTAAGTCTCAGGGAAGAAAACATATTCCTTGAGACAGGTTACTAGGCTGTACCCAGACAAGAGCCCCATCTTATAACAGCTAGTACTGGTGTGACCAATTTTAAGGAGTCTCTCCCTTTAATTCATAAGAATTTTGAAGCAGTTGTACCTTACACATGTGGACTCTTGCATTGCATTGTATAAGAACGAATGTGGACATGAACCCCATTACCTTGTGGTATTATGCCACTGTTGCTGCTGGAAGGTCCATCAAGAATGCTGACAGACTCCATGTTTTAACTAAAAAAGGTATTGGCTTGGCAACTGATTCTTAAAATGATCATAAGAACTCCATTTGCTGGGCTCAGCTCTGAAAAGCTTTTCCAGGTTTGCTGTTACCCTTTGGAAAAAAACAGCAATTGTATTAAAGCTGCCAGGCATTGGTTCATTTAGGTAAGAGAATGAGCTATGATAAAGCAATCATCTAGAGATGTGAGCACATTAAATATGTTGAATTTTCAATATCGGGTCATAGGTATATACTAGGCTAATGACACCAAGGCCTTTATAAGCCTAGCCACACAACCCAATTCAATTGTATCCCCATATAACACGAGCATCTGTGTGGAGGGGAGTGTTAGTTAGATGGTTGCTAGCAGTTTAGTGGGGATATATATTAGTTAGGGAATATTTTCTGTCAAATTCTGTCTGTCAGAAGCATAGGGGCCAGGCTAGAGGTGAATTTTCAAGTTGCTGCCCTAACCTGCTCCTTGCTAATAGTTTTTTTGGGGGAGTATAGTAGTAGGGCTTACATTGGGGGGATATGTGGGGAGTTGTGGGAGATGAAGCTACAACTGAATTTGTCAGCCAGCAGATTTTCTATGTCACTCTGCTTGTTGAAGTTGGTGTCATCTACCACCAGTTCAGTGCACTGCTGTGTGTTACCTTTAAGGTTTCAGACATAGCTGTAGATGGCTATGTGGTTGTCTTTAGTCTGAGATACTATCTTTACCTTGTAATTGGCCTTGTGATTTAAATAATACTCCAATCTTATCACTAGGCACTCTCTGGATATTCCTGTGACTGTAAGCAGGTAAAAATATTGAGCTGATAAACGGCAATGGGACTGTGCAACAAGGAATCTTAGAAGTTTCCTTTAATAAGAACACACTGAAATGTGCAAATTAGCATCATCCACACCGGGAGTAGTCATACATGAATCCTTGCTTTTAAAGGAAGATGTTTCCAGAATTAGTATGCAAAGATTTGCCCTTTGGTTGACTTGGCAGCTGCAGTTTTTCCAATTAAAAAAAAGAAATGTCAGGGTGCTTCAGGGCTTTATGGACCTGTTGGCAGGTGTGATCAGTGGAATCATGGAATACGTTTTTGTGAAAAAAAGTCTAAGCAATGATCCTTAGAAATGACATACAGAACTAAATTCTCCAAAGTACTCAGCTACCAGTCAGTGTAATGAGAAAATATTTCTATTATAGGATCGCAAGTTGACAATTGAGAAGGAATGGGAATATGGAAGCCATCTGGAACTAAACTGGAAGAAATTAAATGTTTGATGTAGCATTCTGTATTACCAAATTATATCCTCCTTTTGCTGCTAAATACCTTACTGTTTTCTATACAGTTTGGAAACCGATTATTTTTTCTGGAATACTGAGAATTAAAAGTAGGAAACATATGTCTTTGTCTTTCTTTCCTTCTGTCATTTATTTAGCACATCCAAAACAGAATACCCTAATGTTGGTCCTCCATTAAGATATTCAGAATCTCAGTCACAGTATCTTTGGAATGGTTAAGTCCCAAGCCAAGCATGTCATTTCACAGTGACAGTTTTTGTAACAGGCAGACGTTAGACATCTAATTCATCTTAAAGGCACTCTGTAATCAGCCTGTCATGCCAACAGGGCAACCAGCTACAGCAACTTATTGTCAGTGTCTAAATAAGGAAATAGCTATAATGAAGATCCAAAAAGATGTCAGAAATCCAAGTAACACGACTCCACAGCCACCAGGAACAAAAAAACAAAAGCTGATGTAGAATGTGAAAATCCTTTATTCAAGTAGGTCCAAGAAGAAATAAACACAAGCGCTTTCGCTCAGGGTAATCCTGAGCTTTTTCAAGTGAGTACAAAAGCATTTGCTGAAGCCAAGCCTTTTTATATAACCATGGGTAACACATTAATTGAAAACAAGTGTTGTCAATCAGTTGTTAGATTCCTTAAAGGGGCTTTGCATTAATTAAAACATGAGATAAAAACTTATATTGTTAAAAAATATATATATATTTTTTACAGCTGGATTATGCATATATAATTACAAAACATTAAAAACGCTGTTTCAAATATAATAGAATCAAAATTAAAATAGTTTAAAATACTGCTATTGGAAACATTGGAAATCCATAAGTTTTGATGAACCTGGGAGATAAAATTCTGTTAGAAGTATGAGGGGAACATTTTATTTAATTTTGGTTTGTAATAGGAGTCTTGGTTCCTTTTCATAGTTCACATCAAAAAAGGCACCCTAGGACCAAGTGTCAGGTTGTCAAACCAAAGAAAAAAAGAGCGTGGAAGTTAGGGAAAAGGAAACTAGTGAATCTTGGGACCCTGAGTCATGTGTTCTGATAAAATGCGCAAGTGCCAAGTGGTAGTGAAAGAAGGGCATAGTGTTTGTAAACATGGGAAAACAAAACTACTTAGGATGGATTAACTATAATCGTGCCCTTCTAAGCTTTATTATGGGTTTAATGCTGATAGTCCCATTCAATCCAGGTGGTCTCCCTGCGTCTAGCCTTAATTGCCATACTAGCTCACGGTACTCGAGGGTGGATTCCCAGTCACCACCCCTGAGATCCGGTTCCACTTGTTCTAAAACAAAGAATTTGATGATACTACCCGGGCAAAGAATTGAATGCTTAAAAAAAGCATTAGTTTCTTTCTGTTTAGCCATGTCATATAAGTGTTCATAGATCCATCTCCTGAATTCTCTTTCAGTCTTCCCCACGTAGAAACTCGAACACGTGGTACAAATACCCAGATATACCACTCTGTAAAGGCACTCTGTAATCAGCCTGTCATGCCAACAGGGCAACCAGCTACAGCAACTTATTGTCAGTGTCTAAATGAGGAAATAGCTATACTGTGCCTTTAACTCATTCTAAAGTATAGCTTTGATATCGATCCATGTAACGTAGGCTGTTGATAGAAGAGGTGTATGTTTCCAGCTAAATTTGCTCATCATTTGATTTTTTTTTTTGTCATGAGAGAGTGTGTCAGTTAATGCAGACTTATTCTCTAGTCCCACTTCACAAAGGCGGTGCTTCTACAGACCCTGGAAATTACCGCCCCATAAGCTTGACGAGCCAGGTCTGCAAAGCTATGGAGAGGATCATTATGGAACTCATAAACAAAGACATTGGGGACCTACAGACATTGGATCCTACCCAATTTGGCTTTGTCAAGGGCAGATCCTGCCTTTTGAACTTGGTCGACTTTTTTGAAACAGTCACTAAGGCCATTGATGAGGGCAAGGCAGTTCACACAGCCTACCTTGACATTGCAAAAGCCTTTGACACAATACCCCACTCGGGCATCATAGACAAACTCACCAGCTTAAATGTAAACCCATATGTCACAAGATGGGTTGCAAACTGGCTCAAGGACAGAACCCACAGGGTCAGAGTTGCTGGAGCTATGTCAGACTCTAAGCCAGTCACAAGCGGTGTCCCACAGGGCTCAGTCCTGGGACCCCTCTTATTCGGCATTTATTTTTACAAGGTACAGGCAAACATAGGAGGATTGTGGCTGACAAAGTTCGCAGATGACTGCAAACTGGGCGCCATAATTGATACTCCAGCGGACACAAACATCCTTCAGAGAGGCCTCATAGAAATGGATAATTGGTGCCAGAGCCATGGCCTTAAGCTGAACGCCAAGAAATGTATAGTCATACCCTTTGGGAAAAACAAGGTACCGACAAATTACCACATAGGCGGTAATCCATTAAGTACGGAAGAGGTAATCAGGGACCTAGGGACCCAGGTTGACAGTAACCTCTCATTTGACACTCACATTGCCAATGTGGTTAGGAAGACCTTCTATATTGCAAACCTTATCATGAAGGGTTTCACATCTAGATCAAGAGAGGTCATTGTGCCCCTGTACTCTTCTCTTATCAGGCCAATGATTGAGTACAATGCCCCATTTGGGATGTATCTCACCCGACACCTGCAGCAGTTGGAAAGACCCCAAAAGTTCCTCACCAAGAGGATAAAGGGTCTTAAACATATGTCATATGCTGCCCGACTGAAAAAACTCCAGCTCTATTCAGTCGCATACCGCCTACTCAGAGGTGATCTGTGCCTGACGTACAAGGCCATGTCCAATCCTGAATTAATGGACATGCTCCACCTCAGAAAATCCAAATCCATCAGAGCCACGAGAACAAGTGACTTAAACCTCAACACAGAAATAAATAGAACGTGCTGGAGGGACAGATTCATAACCCAGAGGCTCCCTACACTCTGGAACAGAATCCCAGTCCATGTTAGGCAGAGCCCCTCACTGACTCTATTCAAGAGAAATCTCAATGAGTGGATGGGAGATCGTAAGTTTACCCCGGGGGTCATCTCTGTGTCACTACTAGACAGAGGCATAGTAAACTAAACCCTAAAAGGGCGTAGTATTCTCATCCTAAGGGGTGGTGTAAGCCACATACACTCTGGCTAGGCTTATAAATTCCCTAGGGCATATAGCCTAGTACGAACCTATGAACCTATGAACCTAGTAGTCATTGGGTATGGCATCAGATATTTGAATTGATCCTCTAAGTCACAATGGAGTCCATATAATGCACTGTATGTTTGGGATGAGAGGGTCTATATGTATAGCAGCCTGTCTAGAATGAAGTAATCTGGGAAGAAAAAAACAAATGCAGTATTTGTATTTTTTGAGAACTTTATAACTTGTAATACATCATAGCTATCCTCTGTTCACAAATCTAGTTTGACAGTTTTTCCTAAAGAGTCTTACCTTAACAGAAAATTTAAGGAAAGGGACTATTGTTTTCCAATAAGTAGTCTCCATATCTATTTTAAGGGAATCTCAATATCATGCATGTGTAAACCTTCCCCCTACATGGAAGGTAATGGGGAAAGTGACTCCCTTCTTTTTATGAAGAACAGGTAGGTGGTGTCAACTTTGAAGGTAACTGGGAGGACTTAATCAGGTTCTGAGAAAAACATTGGGCATATGATCTTCTGTTCCCCAGCAGACATTCTGAAGCTTGTCCATGCACTGTCTTTTGGAAGACACATAATTAATTTTCCATAAATCAATGGTGGTCCAGTGATGGCCCCTCAATCTGCATCAGTACCAAAACTGGTTCACACATTAGAAAAGGTAAAGCAGAGTGCTCTGTAATCATTTAAACCAAACAAAGTTGTATAAAGTATGATAACTCTATAACTTCTTGCTTTGTAATTTAGATAATCTTAACAATTCAATTGGTAACCTTACCCTTTTAATTCAACAACTCACTCAGAGGGTCTATAATTTAACTCAGAAAGTCAATGGAGTGTCCAACGGAGTGAGTACATTACAAAATCATCTAGGTCCGTTAGCTGGAATTAATAATACTAATATGAACTGTCATTGACTTCACAATGCTGACTGCTTGACTGTTGGTGTTCCCAGTATGATAGTATTATCAGGAAGAAACCCAGAGAACTTTCCTTCAGAGAGAATTCCAGCCAGCCAGACAGGCATTTTAGGTTTGGATTTCTTCAATGAAACTGGTTTAGGTTTAAATGGCATGAATGCTGTGAGGCACCTCCTTAGTGCAGGTGAAGCACCAGTGCTTAAGGACTGGTTGAATAAAACCTTGAATTTTTGTGACACTATACCTGATGTGGAGTTGGGGACAGCTACTAATATTAGTAACAACTTAAAAATGTTTGATTATAAACTTCTCAAGTATAAAAAATTGCAACTTGAAATTTTGTATTTCAAATAATATGTTTGGAAGCAAAAAATTCCTAAGTGGATTCAGCAATGGCATTACCCTATGGGTTTGGAGGCCAACTCACCCCTTCAGGGTTGGGAGGGTGGCCTAATGGTTAAGGTGTTTGCCTTACAAACACAAGGTGCAGGGTTTGAGTCTCACAAGGGATAATTGGCTAGGCTTACAATGGCCTGCAAGGGCAGTTAGCTTAGTACTAATCTATGAATCTATGAATCTAATCTATGAATCTGGAACTGGTTCACTTATTTGGCAAACAGGGGTGTGAAATTTTGGTGGTATTAATTAGACATACCCCAAGATTCAGGAAGCTCTGTGCAAGAATAGTGTTATTCTTGCACAGAGCATTCCATGCCCGTGGAGAGCAGCAGTGCGCCTTGCATTTAATGAAGGTGAGCTGCTGTATTCTCTACACAGACACGATCCATGTACGAGCATAGGGGGCATGTTCGTGCAGCGCACAGACACCAAACACGCCCCCTGTGCTCAGAAAGTGCCATATGGCACTTTTTAAGCCATACTGGCATAATATTAGAGCGTAGCTCTAATATTATGCCAGTATTTCAGTGTCTGCGGACACTGAAATGTAAAATAAATCATTTCAGTGTCACCGGACACTGAAATGAAACCGGCAAAGAGGAAAGCAATACAGGGGGTGTGTCACAGCTTTTGTGACACACTCCCTGCATTGCTAAAGTGCCATATGGCACTACTGCATCCTGCAGAAGCAGAAAATGTGTGCAAATGCACACACATACCTTCAACTGCACAGATTCTTGCAGAATGACAGATTTTAGCCTCATATATTTGGTTGTCTCTCCATAAAAGAATGACTTTCTGGAAAATTAGTGTAAAATCATTAAAGTCCGAAGTTGGAAAATAATGAGAGACATTTGAGTCTCAGACATTATACCCTTCAGAAAAGTCATGCCGATGCAAAGCCTGTTATTCCATCAACTTTCTAAGTTGGCAAGAGCAATATCTAAAATCTGTCCCTATTTGTCCCCCCATCATGTCACTCTTTGTCCAGATGTGCTGCCCTAAGAGGCAGAAAGCAATGTGCATACCCTAAAGGAAAATAAAAATAGAACACCATTTCAATTTTTTTTCTGTTCCCAATAAAGTTTAAGCATAGCTGAGCGGGTGTGCACGCTGTACAGCTATGCATAGCAGAGTGTAAACATCTAAAAGAGCTAAACAGAAATATACAGCCAAAATAGTCAAAATGAAGTAGTGTAGTGGTTAGTGCATTTGCTTAACATGCAGGCATTCGTGGTTTGAGCCTCAATGCACTGAATTCATTTTCATATGTAAAAGAGGACTAAAATATATCTTTTTATAAATAGGTAGTGAATAATATATATTTGTTGACCAGGGTAGTGTAGCAGGTCCAATGTGAGGTGTCAGTGTTGTACAGATGTGAAACCCACATATAAACACAAGTGTCCCATACAGTATAGCCACAAAAGAATGTAATGTAATGAAAGCACATAGGGAGATGTCATAGAAGGGAAGCATACATAAAATAAGATGTGATTAAGAAGGAATTGATCCCACAATCCTGATAGGCCATAAAATGAAAGCTGAACATCACTTAATTATGTTCAGATATACTTACCCAGAGTAAACAGTGCTTAAGCTGTTATGTTTACCAATAATTAGTGTAGCTAAGCAGCTTTGCACACTGGTAAACAGTGCTTAGTATCTACCTCTGTACGCAATGCCCATCACTTAGCTCAGCATATTCAAAATAGACCAATCATGGTAAAGGGTGGGAATCCAGCCCTACTTAAACCCCACAGGAGGGAATACAACCATAACCAGTTGTAGCTGATCACTGCAGGCACTATGGCTGGTGTTGGAGAGCTGTGCACTTTCGGACACAGCAGTGGGCCATTCAGGAGTTCAGGGTCATGGTTGGAATCCTTGTAAAAAAAAACATGAAGGGCAACTGCTGCAGGACCAGTACCAGGGCTCCCAATACAAATAGGAAGCCTGGGACAGTCTTGCTCATGACCTCATCAGTACAACTGGCATCCCTCGGACTGGTGAATAGGTCTGGCATCACTTTGCTGACTTGAAGCGAAGGAAGTGGGACCTCTTGGAGCAGTGGGTCCAAGATTCCCGGGTCTGGAATGTCCCAACAGTGTGTAAGTACCACTATCAATTTTCATATATCAAAGTCCAGCCTAAGTATGACATGGAAAGATATGCATAAATGTTTCTCTATCACCTGTACAGCTGCAGAAGAGAAGGGAAGCCCATGCCAGCAGGCTGCTAAGGCTGCATCGTGAGGCTGGTGAGTATTAATCTAGCTAGCAGTAGTCAGGGCAAATAAGTAGAATGCAGTAGAATGTCACCTGCCGGTAGTTAGTAATGTGTACTGTTTGTACTGAATAAACAAGACATTAGCAGAGTAATACTGATGTACAGGATATATATCAGTAAAGGTGTATCAGTACCTGTCAATAAAACTCTAAACCCCAGACTGTTGTGTGTACTTTGGTATATGGTAGTTTGAATGTAGATGTAATGTTGACGTTAACAGATTATCTATAAGAAATGTTCCATGCACCAGAATCTGGTTCATGAATAGTAATGCTGTGTTAACCATTATTTTCCATACTGTAATATGTCAAGATCTGACTTCAGATTATACCAAACTTTTGCCATAAATGAATATCAGAATTACAAGGGAAATTGTCCAAACAACACACTATTATGCTAAAAGCAGGAAAAAAGCAGCAGTTCTTCGATAGTTCATTGAGATAAAACACAACCTTGTGTTCTGTTTTTGCACAAACCAGCACAGTTTGAATCCTGGGAGTGCTATTAAACTGTATGCATAATCTCATCCAAGAATATGTAAATAGGTGTAGAAACAGTCAGGCATTGTTAATAGAAATTTCCCCCACAGGTCTGCCAGGTAAGAAAAGGTATAAATGAGCTGTAAGAAGCCTGTAATTATACACTGTGTACAACACTCACTGTCCAAACCAAGGCTGCAAATGACAGCAAAAGAAGTATGTACACAATGTAGTCCCCTCCAAGAATGGCCCCTCAAGGGTCACACTGTCACAGCTAGTGGTCAGTGCAGCCAACACCCAGGGTGACTGATAGAAATCAAGGTGGATTATGGCACTAGCATGCACACACACACACTGTTATGACTGCATATGTGTAACCTTGACTATGTGAACATCTGTAGAAACAGTAAGGTAGTGTTAACAGATATTTCCTCCCCAAGTCTGCCAGGTAAGGAAAGGTATAAATGAGCTGTAAGACGCCTGTAATTATACACTGTGTACAACACCCACTGTCCAACCCCAAGGCTGCAAATGACAGCAAGAGATGTATGTACACCAACTAGTCCCCTCCAAGAAATGTCCATCAAGGGTCACTAGTGGTTACTGTAGCCAACACCCAGGGTGACCAATAGAAATCAAGGTGGATTATGGCACTAGCACACATACACACACACACACACAGTTATGACTGCACATATGTAACCTTGACTATGTGAATATGTGTAGAAACAGTCAGATAGTGTTAACAGATATTTCCTTCACAGGTCTGCCAGGTAAGAAAAGGTATAAATGAGCTTTAAGAAGCCTGTAATTATACACTGTGTACAAACATACCACTGCCCAACCCGTACAAACATGCCAGTGCAAAACCCAATGCCATAGGTCGATGTAAAGTGAGGTAATACCTGTAGAGTAATGATGAGAGCAATGATCATTAATGTTTTGAGCACTTCAAACATATACAGTTGTTAATTGACATCTCTCTCTCTCGCCCACCTTATCTGCACCAATAATCTAAACACATAAGTCAATGGGTATGCTTTTCACCAAACCTATTGTTGGGAGATGTATCCTCTTATTCTTCAAATATTGAAATGTTGTTGCTGTTCATGTTCCCTGTTCAAATACTATCATTGGTGGCCTATTGCTATCAATGTAACCTGCATGCCATTATAATGCTCACTGTGGTTCCATATATGCATATGTTCTGTTTGCTATGTAACTATTCTAAGTCTGTTGTTTTGAGTTAATGGGAATACTCATGCATGCTGTTATAAATAATCCTGGAATGTGTTTTTCATGGCTAACCAACCTATGTTCTACAACTGCAACACCATAGCACATCTGGGAAGACCAATCCCAGTGGATCCACCTCGCTCACCTCATCTGGCATTGGCACTGGGCACCAGCATGTCTGGGATCCACCTTGGGACCTCCTCATTCACTGGTCCTGCACCACCTTAGGGTGGAACCGCCACAGGGGATGGGGCTCGTCACCACCCTGGGCACAGGTGCAGATAGGATCCTGTACCCGAAGCCAGGACCAGGGTCTGGTGTATAGTGAGCTCCGGAAGGAATTTGGAAATCTATTATACCAGCTTAAGGGCCATGTGGCATATCTAGAGGGTCAGCCTGCCCCTCCTGCTCTGCCCCCAGCACAACCACCTTCGGGACTGTGAAGGTGAAATGGTGACTGCCCATGTGTGGGGACGTCAGTCCCACTGTATCTATTTGGGGGCCTGTGGGCATCCGATTACCAATCACCCCACCCCATCCAAGGTGTTTACCCCCCACATGTGTCATAAACTGCCCGTCTAATGTCTTGTCTGTCTTCCTACCCAACCTACCTCCCCAAATATATCTACTATCCTTCTCCAACTTTCCACTCTCACCTTAAAAAAAAAAGGGCAATCTGTTCCCCAGAAAACATGTCACCTCATACATAGCTGTCCATTTCACACAAGTGTCCACTGGACACATGCAATCTGGTCTAACAGGCTTCACAACACATCATTGTTGAGCTCACCCCTCTCTCATGGGTTTGAGTGTCCAAATTTACCTCCAAATTCTCTATATATGCACAGCTGTTGCTGTAGAAGAAATGGACAGCTATGGACCTTCCCTACATCTGCCCTGCACATCCCTAGCTATCTTTTATATTGTTTTTCCATCTTTGTGCCCCCTTTTTCACCACTTTCCTATCACTCCCTTTTTATTTTCTTTAAAAGAAATTAGGGCAGGAGTAAGTATGTTTGCGCTGTGTTAAGTGAAGCTAACTCAGATTAAGCACTTTTAGGCCTAACTGTGTGTAAGCATAGTTAACCATAAGTTACCGTTGCTTACTGCAGCGCAAACCCACGCAAACCCACTTACAACTGCTTAAAAGTGCCTTAATCACTCTGTATCCAACAGCCCTTGCTCTGCCCAGCAACAAAATAACCAGCCTTTGCAAATCTTGAACCCAGGACACTGCACACCATAGACAAAGCAATTTACCATTAAGCCATCTGAACTGCTGATATGTGTGACGTTTTTCCAAACATATCATTCCGTAGAGTCATTCAACAGTAGGGAAAAGACTCTGTAGAGTTTTCCAAGTTTATATACACATATATATATATATATATATATATATATATATATATATATATATATATATACAAAAATGTATATCTGTATGGAGATGCGTATACATATGGACAAATAAATACATAATATATGTAGCGATAGACATATAAAATATATACATTTAGAAATACATGTATAGAGAGGAAAGTAAATCAATACATACACACACACACACACACACACACACACACACATATATATATATATATATATATATATATATATGTAGATAAAAATATATATAAATATATGCATATATATATATATATATATATATATATATATATATATATATATATATATATATATATATATATATATATACTTTTTATTACATATATATGTATTGGAGTTGTACATCAGATCCATTCCCCAAACTTCTTACTATAACAAATCTGTCCAAAGGATGTCAAAATGGAGGTCAATGGACCCAAAGTAGAGACCTCTTTGAAATGTTGCCCTTATCCTAACAACTGTTCTGCCTTGCAACAAAATTAGCAGTCCTGCCACGTTTTGAACCTAGGGCCATGTACACCATAGTAAAAGAAATGTACCACTGCACCATGTAAGCTCTAAACCACACTGATACTTTTCCAAACATATCAGTCAGTAGAGTCATTCAACAGTAGAGAAAAGATTCTGTAGAATCAGTCATGTTTTCTATATATACATGTATTTATGTATGGTGATGCATATATGTGGACAAATCTAGACTCAAAATATATCTATAGAGATAGACATATAAAATATATACATATATACATACACACAATTTTATATATATATATATATATTTATATATATATATATATATAGGAAAGCATATAAATACATGCACACATATATATATATATATATATATATATATATATATATATATATATAAAACTATATATATATATATATATATATATATATATATATATATACACACATATATATAAAAACTATATATAAATATATATATATATATAAAAATTAAAATATATATATATATATATATATATATATATATATATATATATATATATATATATATATATATATATATACACTTCCCATTTCTATTCTGATCAACAGATCCATCTCAGAAGGATCCATCCCAGCAATATGGAAAATACGTTTTACTTCTCCGTAAAGGAGGAAGTTCCACAGAATTATCTAACTGTAGACCTATAGCCATTCTTTCACAATCATGGAAAGATGCATACACAAACAAATCATGCACTTTCTTATTCAAAATGGAAAGCTAGCTGACTCTCAGCAAGGCTTTAGGCCATTCCACAGTGCCACCATGGCTCTTTTGTCTTTCTCTAATGTCATCAGTCTTCATCGTAACAACAACAAACTATCGCCAGCACTCTTCCTAGATCTCTCAAAAGCTTTTGATATGGTCAACCATCAGCTACTGCTCAGTACCCTACAAACCATCGGTTTAGACCAACATGCAATACAATGGTTTCACTCCTACCTAAACAGTAGATGGCAGGCTGTCTTATGGCAGAAAAAGCAGTCATCCCAACTTCCCCTAACCCTAGGTTTCCCACAATGGTCCATACTAGGTCCCCTTCTTTTATCTATCTTTATCAATGATCTGCACACCACCATCCCAGGAGCTACCTGCATCCAATATGCAGATGACGCAATGCCAATATGCTCCACCTAATCTCCTACACAACTTCTAACCCTCACCCGGACCACTTTCAGCAAGGTAGAAACATGGCTAGCTAATTGCTGCCTGCTTCTAAATCCTAACAAAACCAAGCTACTACTTTTCTCCCCTAGCCATAGAGTTTCTCCTCCTTCCTTCAACATCAAATCTAGCAATGACACCATTATCTCCCCTGATGACCATACAAAGCTTCTAGGTGTAATAATAGATAGCAACCTTAAATTTGATAAACATGTTAATCACACTATTATGTCCGCCAACAAAAATCTTGGCTCCCTGTTCAGAGCCAAACCTTTCCTCAACCCCCCACCCCCAGCTAGGGTAGCTTTTGCAAGATCACACCTCCTCTCTACCCTTATGTATGCCTCCCCTTTACTCACCGATATATCCAAAACTGATCTCAACAAATTATCAGGATATTACATTCATATAGTCAGATTCACTACTGGCATGGCTTTTAGGACCCACCATTGCCAGAACCTCAAAGCACTGGGATGGCTAGAGTATCCTACCCTTCTACAGTTCAACCAGCTTATAGTAGCACATAAAATACTCCAACAACCTGATAACACCCATGCCCTGAAAAAAATATTTTCACCCCTCACAGTGCCCCCAGGCCATTATGCTCAGCTGATAAACTAATGATACTGACCCAAAAATCTAACAGCTCTGCAGGTGATACTATATCTGCCAACTCAATTGGTAAAATCTGGAATCTACTCCCTACTGCTGTTACCAAGGAAACCTCACTACCCCTATTTAAAAGAGAACTCAAAAATATCTCACATCTCATTGGCTGTGCTCTTGTTCTAAATCTGACTAACAACTTCACTAATACATGTCTTGCTACCCAACCTGCTGTTTAGCCAAGTACCCATGCTTCATAATATTTGAATGTCTAAGCATTGAGAATTATGAGATCTGATTGTATTCTATGTTCACATTTTCTGATACCACATCTCTGCCAATCAGATGTAAATCTGCAAATTGTGTATATTGATATCTGCCTGTATTATTTGTCTATATTTTTCTAAACATGTCTGCCTGAGTTTATCACTCAGTGATGTATGTACTGTCTTTTTTTTTTTGGTATGTGGAGCTTTTCTCCCCAGGCCTCTGCTGACAATGGACATATATCCAGTTGGACTATCCCGGTTAACAAATGTAAAATAAAATAAATAAATAAATGTATATATATATATATATATATATATATATATATATATATATGTGTGTGTGTGTGTGTGTGTGTGTGTGTGTATACATAAATGTACCTAAATGTATAACAGCTACAAACAAATGCAATCTGAGGGTCATGCTGGTTAACACTAGAAGTCTAAATCTCAAAAGGCACTCAGTCAAAGCAATCCTTATTCACAAAGGATGTGCACACGTCAGTCTGGTAGCCCAACATAATGCATCACAGATACTATAGGTGTAGCTAACATAGGGTATGACAGCAATTCAAGTCATAGCCTACTGTAGAACCCCAACCATGTCCCAACATTCAAACCTAACATTCCTAAGCACCCTGGAGAATATTGCTGTCCAACCTAACACTGTCATACTGGTTGACCTCAATAGCCCCTCCATTAACTGTGAAAGCTACTCATGTATGAATGTACTTGCCCAATGTTTCCTGGAATGCATTCATTCCAATGGACTGGACCAGCTCATTTCTACACCCACTACAGGTAGCAACATCATTAATCTAGTCAGTACTAACATGGGCGACTGTTGATGTCTACCAATAGTCAACTCCACCATGGTTAGGTCTGACCTCCCACTTCCCTGCAAAGGTAACCACTATGAAAAACCTTTCCAAAGCTAACTTTGGCCTCAAAAAAACAGAGGTGGCTAACTTTATGGCACCCATGCAAATGGAGACTAGTTGCATGACCTCTAAATCACACACCAATGCAGTATGAACACATGCACGAATGCATGGATTCTGCCATACTCAATTGAAACAAGATGCTCCCCTTCAGAAAAAAGATGCCAATCTGGTGGTCACCTGCCCAAAGAAACTCTACAATAGAAGGAGGAAACTGATTTGGAATAAGGAGAAGTCCTGAGACTGGGAAAAAAAACCCTTAGCAGCCTCAACAGAAAGATGAGATTCCTCATCAAATGTGAAAACCGAATTGCAGCACACAGTAAAGGCAGCCACAAGGCCTCCTATAGTTATGTAAAGAATGTTAACTCCTATACTGAGGCAACAGATCTTGCCAATATACTAAAACACAGATTCAGTGGCAACTTTACCCCTCTCCCACTCCTAAAGGACCAATCACAATACCACTACACTGCCAGGCACCCAGTAGTACTGCTGATTGGGTTAAAATACCACTGTCCAAGGCCATGAATACAGCTTCTATTGGACCTGGCAATATCTCTGGCTGTCTTCTGCATGAACTACAGAGTCAACTGGCACCTCAACTGTGTGCCCTGTTCAATCACAGCCTCACCTCAGGCTTTGTCCCTACTGAGTGTTAAACTGTTACAGTTATCCCTTTCCACAAAGGAGGAGTGGCTGCAGACCCTGGGAAGTATTGCCCTATTAGCCAGACAAGGCTGTCATGCAAAGCTATGGAACACATCATCATGGACCTAAGAAACAGAAATATGGGAATTTCCAGACTCAGGATCCCACACAGTTTTCTTTTGTGAAGGGTAGATCATGCCTATTCAATCAGCCTGGTCAACTTCTTTGAGTCAGTCACCAGAGATGTGGATGAAGGCAAGGTGGTTCATACAGCCTACCTCAATCTGGCTAAGCCCTTTGATAACAGTCTCCATTCAGGAATCATGGATAAACTCACTAAGCTATGCATCAACCCCTATAACAATAGGTAGGTTGCAAACTCTCACACAGAACCCACAGTGTGAAAGTAGCTGACCCCAAGTCAGGCTGTCGACCAGTCATGGGTAGAGTTCAACAGGGTTCAGTCCTGGGTCTTCTCCTGTTTGCTATCAACTTAAGTCCATGCCAGCATGAAGGGACTCTGGCTGACAATGTTTGTAGATGATTGCAAGTTGGGAGCTATTAACCACCCAAGTGATGTTGACATCCTACAGAAAGACCTCACTGAAACCAATGATTGATGTCAGAGCCATGGCCTTAAGCTCATTGTCAAAGAATGTGTTGTCATCCCTCTTTGGGATGTCAGACACTACAGGGATGTTACAGCATACAGCACCAAAAATCAGACACAAGTGTGAAAGTGCATACCCACAACCAATTCCACCACAGTCACAATCACATACCATTAGGTCAGGTGAACAGTAAAGTATACAGACTGTGTGAAGAAATACATAATAGTTTTCCAGTCACACACTACCCTTGCATATAGTGGCCCAATTCTCAGTGTAGTCTGAATCCTGACCATGGTACAGGACACATCTCAGTCTGCCCATACAAAGGCGTACAGCCAATAGACCAGCAGACACTGGAGCAACATGCACAGTCAGATAAAAAAGGAGCCATAACACTTACATCTACCCCCTCCATACACAGCCCAAATAACATGTACACATGACATGTGTACACAATCCTGACAGTCTGTCAACAATAGCCAGACATACACAGACCTCTCAAATGTACAGTTCACCTCAGAATGTACAGGCTCAGGATATATCTGTGGCCTCTTCCCTCTAACATATCTGTGGGTCTACTACATCACTGAGATGGTAGGAGGAATGACGACAAGAAATAATGATACTAAATATGTCTGAGCCTCATAATGCATGACATCTGGACAAAGCCTGACATCAATTGGGGACAGAGGCCCAAACACAGGCATAGATCGGACATATTGCTGAATTTACAGTTGCTGATGCTACTGGGTTTGTTGTAACATATCCTTTATGAGGAATATGAAGTCAGTAATACCAATGGATTTTAGTATTTACTGACTGCATTCCCCAGAGTCCTGGATTGATTTTCCAAGGACAACAACTGTATGGGGAACAGACAAAACATAACAGGCAAACATGTGCTCAGTCAGTGGACAGCATGCCAGTGGAGAGGTATGTCAGGGACATATCACTGTCAGACGTGAAGTCACTCACTAAATGCATGCCCACACAAACCCTGTCAATCTATCAACCCACCATGTGTATAACAGCACTGATGACACAGAATCTGTTCACAATTCTGGAGATATGTCACCCATGTTGTTGTGCTGTCTCCAAATGTCCTGTCCTGTGAAGTATTCCCACATACTTTCTGTGAATCTGCAGCCCACCACCTCTGTAATGTCCCTCACACAGGCAAGGAAAAGGGCCAAGGCCCACATGAAGGATGTCCCATTTGTTGGAGCTAGCAGCGATGCCCAGGCCCACAGCACAAAACTATGTGGGCACCTACATAGTTGCATGGCCTTAGCAATACCTGACATCTGTACATCTGCACAGAGGACAGACAGAAAGTAGACAGCAAACATGTTATGCATTAAGATGAACGTCCTGAAGGATAGAAGTCTGAAACTGAAATGTATGCCATTACTACATGAGAGCAGTCCTCAATGACATGGCCAAAAAACATAGTACTCTACAGTTAATATAACAATATCATACTATATCCAATTGGAGACACATAAAAACATACAGCTGAAACACCAAGAACAAGATAGTGTAGTACTCAGAGTCCCAGCTCTGCATGCAGAGGTGCATGGTTGGAGTAGTACAACAGGCAATCTGATTTTACATGGGAAAGCAGTGTCAACAGTACTAATTTCATAATACAATATATGTGAAATCATATTCATCAACCAGTGTACTGTAGCTGGTGCAACATGCAAGTGGGAGTGCATGTAACATGTAATACTACCTGTGTATAAAAAATAATTAAAAAAAAGTGATACTACCCATGTATACCCAAGTCTCCTGTACAGTATAGTCACACCCCTTGTTACTGAAATGAGAGCACATAAAAGCATGTTATGTACAGGAAATTAAATAATCTTATTACATGATGTCATTACGCTGCTATTTTATGAGACTGGAATGTGAGCAATGGTTACCAGGGCTGAGCTATATTTAACAGGTTTACACATTGCTTAAATGTGAGTGATAACCAGTAAAAAACAAGATGCAGAAGATACCTTCCTCGGATTAACCACTGTCCAGCCACTAAAAATGCAATACAAGTTCTTGCTGCTAAAAATTCCAGCTGACCAAAAACGACAGTAAAGTTGGAAAAAACGAAGCCGAGAATAATCCAAAGCCAACGTATTTAATGGACAAAATCAACACCACTTTTATAGTAGTGATACCAGTAGTTAGCTCTGCTAAGCATATTTGCGCACTGGTAAGTATCGGTAAGTGAAGCCTACACAGTTTAAGTGCCTATTGGTTTAACTGTGCTTTAGCACCACTTAGCACTGCACAAACCCACGCAAACCCGCTTACAACTGCTTACAAGTGCTATAATCAGTCTGTATCCAGCAGCCCTTCTTCTGGCCAACAACAAAATAATCAGCTGTGCTCAGTCTTGCACCTGGGATACTATACACCATAGTCATAGCAATTTACCACTAGGTCATCTTAGCTGTGAAAGGTTAGGACATATCATGCAGTACAATCAGTTTACAATAGGAAAGACACACTATACAATCAAAAATGACTGTTATATACAAATATATAGATAAGAAAATGTACATATATAGAGAGATAGATATGTATGGAGACACATATACATGTATAACAATATATAGATATATTATAAAAAATATATATATATATATTTGTGTGTGTGTTTGTGTGTGTGTGTGTAAAAAAAAAAAAAAAAATATATATATATATATATATATATATATATATATATATATATATATATATATACACATACGTGTCTCTAAATGCCCATACAAACACATGCTGCTGATAGACCACCCATAACTGATACAACATGCACAGTTGGATACAAAAGGACCTATGACACTCACATCTACTCCCCAGTTCAACATAATAAGTGAACAGTACGCTGCTACAAAATCATGATAGGTCATACACAATGGCCAGACATATACAATGACCTCTTAGCAAAACAACTACAATGAGTGAAAATAGTAACAAAAATACAAACAGCCAGTAATTCACACAAGTTCATTTTACTTTGATATATTTGCCAAAGCCTTCAAGGAGTAACACATTACAAGAAATACTTGCCTTAATTAGAGGAAGCAATTAACACAAAACATATAACAGAAATACTCATGTTGTGCCCCTAAGTCTTGAATCTTCTCCACCATTTAGTTGGCTTGTCTCCACAGGTCTTGTTCTAAGAGGTATTAGCTCACACACCTCCAGGATGTCTTCCTCAAAGATAAGGGAAAAGGGTAATGCCCACATGGAGTATTCAATTATAGGAGTATGTTGCCATGACATTGGCTATTGGAATGACTACACAGCTGCTCTGCATGCAATCTGCAACTGGGGAACACCAATTGGTGCTCAGGCCATCACATGGTCATGAGCATTGCCTACAAAAGACAAGTTGCCACATTTTCAAACCACCTCTGTCATAGACAGTCCATCAGTGCAAAGCTGAAGTAGTGTAAGAAAAAAAGGATATATCTGTAAAAATTCTAGGGAAAAAAGGTATGTGAAACAAGTAAGCATGTAATTGAATGCAGTAGGTGGTCTGTAATAATGGAAAATAGGGGTTTGAAAGCATATGTCTCAACAAGACTTGCTGTACTGCTGAACAGCACTGATGGCCAGAGCATGTGCCTCTGACTGTAGTGACTAGGCCAGCTACTGGGATGTTGTACATATCCATATCTTACTTGTGAATACAACTAGGATATACTTGTTTGTCCCAGAAATGTGAGACACCTATACATGGTATTTGCATAGTAAACTACTGCTGCAGATGTTTGTGTTGAACTGCATGTTATATACTGAGCTCATAACATTCAACTCTCCAGTGTTCTGCACATTGATCATATGTGTGTCTTACTTGTAGTCATTTACCCATAGAGTTGGGTTATTTCTGTCAAATCCTTTCTAGATCTGTGAAGACTGACATTACAACATCCCCTTCATTGTCCTCTGGCTTTTCCCATTCAGGATAGCCACAGTGGATCATATATTGCCATCTCTGCCTGTCCACTGAATCTTGCTCTCTCACACCAATCAGCTGCATGTCCTCTCTCACCACATCCATAAGCCTAATCTGAGGCCTTCCTCTCTTCCTCTTACCTGGCAGCTGCATCCTTATCAAACTTTTCCCAAAATACTCAGCACCCCTCATCAGCACATGTCCAAACTGATGTAATGCTGCCTCTCCAACTTTGTCTCATATCCGTCCAACAATGCCTGAGCCTGTCATATACACATTGCTAAACCTGTACACCCCTGTCACAACCAGTGCAAATCATAACATCAGTAACTCTGCCATGTGCAGCTCTGACTCCTGCCTTTTTGTCAATGCCACTGTCTCCAACCCATATAACATAGGTGGTCTCACTACCCTCTTGTAGAACTTACATATCACGTTTACTGGTACTCGTCTGTCACAAATCACTCCTGAAACTCTTCTCTGCGCTCTCCATCCTGCCTGTACTCTCTTCTTCACCTGTCCTTGATAGTCCTCATTACTCAGAAATGTTGAACCCAATAATTTGAACACATCCACCTTTGCCAACTGTACTCCATGCATCCTCAACATTCCGCTATCCTCCCTCTCATTCACATATATTATGTCCTAGTGCTGCTGACCTTCATTTCTCTCCTCTCTAGAGCATATGTACACCTCTCCATGTTCTCCAAAAGCTGTTCACTACTCCCAATACAGCTCACAATGTCATCTGCAAATAACATAGTCAATGGGGACTCCTGGATGATCTTGTCTGTCAGCCTGTCCATCACTACAGCAAAACAGAAAGGGCTCACAGCTGATCCCTGATGTCATCCCACCTCCACCTTAAACACATCCTTCAATCCCAATGCAGACCTCAATGATGTCACACCACCCTTGTACATATCCTGCACCACTCTTACATATATCTTTTCCACTCATGACTTTATCATACAATACCACAACTCTTGTCTAGGCACCCTGTCATATGCTTTCTGTAAGTCCGGAGAGACACAGAGCAACTCCTAAATTTCTCTGTATTTCACCAGTAACAGTCCCAGAGCAAACATCACATCGTTAGTGCCCTTTCCACTCATGAAACCATACTGCTGACCAGTACTCCTCACCTTCCTGCATAACATAGCATCCATTACTCTTACCCATTACTTCATGCTGTGACTGGTCAGTGTTATCCCAATGTAGTTATCACAGCTCTGCACATCAACCTCATTCTTAACACTGTACCCAAGCACTTTCTTTCCACTCTTCATGCAACCTCACACTTCCCAAGATATCAGTAAACAGTTTGGCTAACACACCACTGCCATTTCCCCTAAACAACCCCTGCTTCCACAGGTATGTAATGTAGACCAACAGGCTTCCCAGTTTTCATCCTCTTCATAGCTATCCTTACATCCTCCTTGTTAAGCCATTGCACTTCCTGATTCACCATATCCACATTACCCAACCTTCTCTGTCTCATTCTTTTCATTCATCAGCCTCTCAAAGTACAATGTCCATGTGCTCAACACACTCTCCTCACTTGTGAGTACATACACATCATCCTTTATCACCCTTATCTGCTGCACATCTTTCCTAGCTCAGTGCATCTGTCTAGCCAATCAGTATAATTCCTTTTGTCCCTCCTTAGTATCCAACTTGTCATAGAAGTCTTCATATGCCCATCCTCAGCCTTTGCCACATCTCTCTTTGCCATGCACATCATCTCCTCATACTCCTGCCTACTTCCCTCATCTCTCTGAAAATCCCACTCCTTCTTCCCCAACCTCTGTCTCTGTATACTGTCTAGTACTTCCACAGTACACCAGCAGGTGTCTTTGTACTGCTTTCTCCATCCACATGTCACCCCAAGCATCCTTCTAGCTGTCTCCCATTCCAGCTTTGCTGTACTTAACTAGATATTTGTTAGATTGTCACTGCCACACAGTGCATGTCTCAACAATTCCCTGACCTCCACCTCACAATAACCCTTTTCCAATTCACACCATTTGATCTTGGTGCTGGCCTCACACTCCTCCTCTTTTCAATCGCCAACATCATCTTACATACCAACATTCTCTGCTGTCTAATACACTTTCCCCATCACCACTTTACAGTTTCCAATCTCCATCAAACAGGCCCTCCTGCATTGAATATATTTCACCTGTGTGCATCTTACTCCACTCTTGTATGTCACCCTATGCTCCTCCCTAATGTTATAGTGTGTATTCACCACAGCCATGTCCATACTTTTTTGAAAAGTTCACTACCATCTTACCATCTCCATTCCTTTTAACACAATACATACCCATCAATTTCCCATCCCCTCTGTTCCCTTCACCAACATGTCCATTGCCATCTGCTGCAATGACCAGTCTGTCACCCTTGGGTATAATCATCACCATGTCATCCAACTGATGTATCCTTTCTCTTCCTCATCCATCACACAACCAACTTGCATAGTATATGCACTAACAACAGTCATCATTACACCATCAGCTTACAGCTTCAGAAATATCACTGTATCAGACACTTATGTCATCCTCCAAAAACACTCTTGGCATACTGCTCCTTCAGCAGAAGCCCTACCCCCTTCCACCAGTCCACACCATGATAGGACAATTGTGACCTGCCTACCATACATTCAGCCATAATCCCTTCCATGTGGTCTCTTGCACACACACAATATATCAACTATACCCTGGTCATAATGTCAGCTAGCTTGATCCCTGTACCAGTCATACTGCCAACATTAACAATTCTTACCCGCAATACCACCCTCCTTGCTTTTCTCTGATCTTCCTGCCATATGACTGTTGGAAATCCTCCAGGTGATGCCTGTCAGTGCAAAGGCTACTGTGCTATTGAATGACTCAAGTATGTTACAGCAATATTGACACACTGTAACTGATTGTGTCCCATTGCACCCATGAATGCATGGCATCCTACTGATGTCCTACTGTAACAGGTTGAGAGGGTTGACTTCACAGCAAGAGTGTGAATACAGTGTGCCATACTGACATAGAACAGACATGTATGTGAGGTACTACCTATGCACATGTCAGTATGAGTAGGTGTATGTGTCCACCTCATGAAAACAGACATGGGATGCCAAATTTCAGTTAAAAAAGATGTACACGTTGCACACGTGTGTAATCTTAATTACTGTGCCCCCAAAAGAGTGACATTTCTACAGCTACTGGTTGTTGCATTGAACTGACACAGCCATGGTTAGTATAATAAGCATGATTATCATTACTAAATTGGAGAGATGTCCAACTGTGTTATGACTTTGTGGCCATGCCTACTGCAAACAACTGATTGAACACATACATGGCTGTATGTACTCAGCAATACCTTACTTATCATACCTGCCTCCACCAAATTTGCGTAATCCCCTTTGCTGGACAGCAGCATTACACAAACCACAGACTTGGTCCCTATAGTGGCTGTACCGGGCAATGTAGGGGCAGGAACCAACCTGGCATCAAGTCAGCCATTGTATGAACAAGCATATAAGGTCACAGGTGGATTACTGTAAGGCCAACTATGAGTACAAATTGGAGACCTCCACCAAGGACAATCACAAGGCCATCTTCTCATATGTCCGCAGTCTCAGAAGCAACAAACCAACACAACCTGTAATGGTGGCCGATCTGATTATATACACACACACACAACATAGCTACAGGCAGCCTGCTGCAGATAGGGTTAGGGCAAACATCACCGCCTGGATCAGCATCACAGTATTGTTGAGCAGAAGCCAGCAACATCTGCCAGAGAGGACCACCCTGTGGGATGACCCTGTCCACAGGGTAAATGAGGTGGGCCTGCATGCAAGTACATATGAGCAGCAGTGGCATCATGCCACCAACCTCATATGCCATGCCTGGAAAAGGACTGCTGCCATGGCCAGGGACCCTACAACCAAGGGTGGGAGACCAGCTGTGCAGCCCCCACTGACACCAAATGAGGAGCTCCTTGCCAAGCTTGAGCCACCCATCACAATACAACACCAGGGTAAAAAGCCCCACTTTTTGGAGGTGGGTGGCACCCACACAATGGACAAGGAGTGTGCAGGTAAGGCCCCAGTGGGGATTAGTAGACTACTGTGTGAGACATACTTGTATCTGTGCAGTATCTATATGCATGTGCTAGGTCATATTGCAGTTGCGGATGGGGATTTCTAAAGCACAGAAGTGCAAATACATGGTGAAGGACAGCAAATCATGTAATATTGGGTGTTAATACCTCATCAAACCAAAAGGCAAGAAGGAACAAAAAAGTTGCTAGATAAAAGAACTTGATAATCTATTTGTAAAAATAATAAAATAAACACGTGAGCACTTTCATTTCACAAGTGTAAACTTCATCAGACAAATTAATAAAATCAATCTGAAATTTAAATAGTATACTCTGCTTTCTGATTGGATGAAACTACGGACATCATCTCAAGAAAATTAACCCCTCGTGCCCTATAATAAATTGAAGTTCTCTAACATTATATATATATATATATATATATATATATATATATATATATATATATATATATATATATAAAATTCTAAACATTTGTAATTGTGCCAAACTGTTGTACATAAATCATACACCTTAAATAATGTGTAAATGAATAAATAAATGCATGCATGCTGTTCTTAATGCATCTAGAATATACAGAATATACATCTTATAAATGTTACAAAAATGTGTGTGTGTGTGTGTGTGTGTGTGTGTGTGTGTGTGTGTGTGTGTGTGTGTGTGTGTGTGTGTGTGTGTGTGTGTGTATATGTGTATATATATATATATATATATATATATATATATATATATATATATATATATATATATGTCCCTACAATAGGAAATTATTTTATACTATTTATTCATGCTAAATATCATATTGCCCCTTCAACTGTTTTGTTTCTTTCTAGGGCTTTAAGTTTTAAAACAGGTGTGATTGAAGTTATTTCCCTGATGCCTGGCCACATGTCTGCTCTCAAAAAATCCTGCTATTTTAGAACTTTTACTTCCAAATGGACACCTCATGGTCTTTTTTCATCTATGTCCACATGTTTAATGTCCATAAATCTAAAATTGTGGTCAGTGTTGGCATGAGTGCGTCTTGCCAAGGCAGTATTCAAGTTGTTTTTGATGGCATATACATGTTCATAGATTCTGTGGCTAAATTTCCTCTCTGTTTTACCTATGTAAAATGCTGGACATAGGTCACATATAGACACATATACTATTGCTTTAGAAGAGCTGTTGTATCTACCTTTGATACAGTATTACAGATTATTAATAATGAATGAATCATCTACTTTAATTTTATGACACCAATTGCATGTTCCACATTTTAATGTGCCTGAACGGTTGTTCCCAGGCAGTTGGTGTCCACTCTTGAGGAAATCTTTTAAATGTCTATCCTTCCTGTATGTTATTGTTGGCCTGTCACCTAACCGGTTATAATGTCTACATACTCTATAAGGATGTCCCAGTTCTTCTGAAAAATCTTTCTTAAACTGTCAGAATCTGCACTATAGATGATGGTTAAAGATTTCAGAAATACATTACTGTTCCTTCTATTTGTGTTCTGATCTGAAAAGGTATTCTGTGTATAGTTAGGTACAATAGCTTCCAAACTAAAAGAATCAATGTCCCCTCTATGAGAACAATTTTCTATCCAAGAATTCTGTGTCACATGAAACAAACTGGATTTGCAAATCTAATGGTCACTTTCTAAATTATTGCTATTAACTATCGGTCTAAAGTGATCTGATTCCCTCTTTTCTGTGATCCCTTTTAGTATTCTGGTGATTAAATCTAAAAGGTATGCCCTTTTCAGAAACATTTGTTTCAGATTAATACATTCCAACTCAAAATCTTCATCCCTTGACACCATCCGAGCAGCTCTTACCAACAACTGATCTATTTTGGTGTCCGGGGTGTGAGCTACTATAATGAAGGAAAAATAAATAGTTGCATTGGTTTCATCCTTGAAGAGATGAACATCTAAATGGACCATATGGTCAACGTTAACAACCCAAATGAAATGTAACAAAGAGGTAGTAGTATTTATGTATTGTAAAAATTGTTCAAGTAATTCCGTGGACCCCTCCATATTAAACTGACGTCATCTTAAAATCTGTGATACATTTTGATGTGGGAATAGTAGCTTGACTGAAATGCAAACTGTCTTTCCCAGTATGCCACGACTGTGTTGGCGAATGCCCCCCCCCCACACACACAAGCTGAACCCATGGCTACACCAGTTGTTTGCAAATAATATTTGTTGTTGAATATAAAGAAATTGTTGGTTAAAACTATTTCCAATAATTCCAAGATGAGGTTAACTTTATGTTGGTGAACCTTATGTTCTAATAAAATTTCATTAACCCAATCCAAACCAGTAGTCTGTGGAATGATGATATATAAACCATTAACGTCAGTAGTGACTAATAGGTCTTTCTTGTCAAATACTATATTGTTGATGTGTTCCAAGAATCTCCAGGAGTCTTGGCATATCTGAATTTCATTTTTAGCATATTTTCAACTCATAGTCTAAGTACTGGGCACATGCAGCTGTTATCGAATCCCTACCATCCATTAAAGGCCTCATAGGGGGACCTAAAAGGCCTTTGTGGATCTTGGGAATGACAGAAAATACTAGAATTCCTAGGGTAATTACACTTAAATAGTTGTATAAACAACTTTGTTAAATAAAAGTGCTCATGTGTTTATTTTATTATTTTTACAAAATAAATTATCAAGTTCTTTTATCTAGCAACTTTTTTGTGCCTTCTTGCTTTTTGGTTTGGTGAGGTATTGTTACTGTTTACATGTTTTTTCAGTTGGTCTTTGTTTCTTCAGTAGTATTGGGTGTTGTACTGTACATGTGCAGACATGCTGCATCCATACTTTATCAAGGGCACATGTAAGTCTGCTGACAATACCTCTCTTACAAAATTACATAGGTCACTCTGGTCTGCATATGGGATAGCAGCCTGAAGCTGGTGAATATAGAATTGTTCAGTTGTTCGTTGGAAATACCCCAGGAATCTGGAGGGCATGCAAGTTACCCATGCACACAACTATGACTAATAGCCATATTGCTTTATGTGTATGTTCACTTGTGGTAGAGTTAATTGTATTGCATCACAGTGGTCACCACAGGGGCCTATCTGAAGAGAATGTAACATCCCTGCAGCATACCTCACAACCTGTCAGTGCAAAACTTCTGGACAGACACCATCAAAATAGGTTGGACAAACTGACTAGGGTAGGGACATGTGTGAAACTTTACTGCTATACAGTGGATATAAAATGTGTATATGCACCTGTTAATATGCCATTTATTTCTGATATATACTGATTGAGACCACAATATGTCAGTCCACACCTTTCTCAATCTTTAATGTGACCCATGACATGAACAATTCACTTGTCAAACCAAGCATCTGGACTCATGTATGCACCTACAAGCTTGGACCAGTGAGAGGGTAGCAGACATGGTATCAGTATACTGTTTCAGTCAGGTATGATATCTGATGCTGCCATATGTGTCAATACAGTCACTGTGGCCTGTTTGGCAACAATAGCACATACATGGGCTAAGGTAGACAGAGCACTAATAGGTTCCAAACATCTGGATGTTCCAGACACATCTGTACAGAGGACTTGTACAATGGTTTCACATGCTGCATGTGAGGCAGATGTCATTACCACACTATATAAAGTAATGGCATCAGGAGATGGTCACCTGCCATGTATGGTGCACACATCAAAATGGTATCAGCCACACAAGCATGATCCACACACACATACACGCACACACACACACACACACACACACACACACACACACACACACACACACACACACACACACACACACACACACACACACACACACACACACACACACACACACACACACACACACACCAGTATTGAAATTAGAACTCCTACCTATCTATTTATGTCTACTATAGTGCTACACAGTTATCAGATGTACCACCGAGCTTACACAATTTCACCTAATCCAAAGGTACTTGTAAGGTGAATGACATCAACAGGATTACTAAATTAGGATGTGTATAGTGATACACAACTCAAAATGGTATAACTTTCCCAGTACATGATTCTCACACAAACAGTTGCCAGTATTGAAATTAGAACTCCTGCCTATCCAGTTACTTGTATTATGCTGTTAGCAGATGTGCCACACAGCTTACACAATGTCACATTGTCCAGAGGTACTTCTAAGTTGAATAACAACAACAGCACTAGTAAAGTAAGGTAGGGGGATTGTAACGGGTGGTACACAAATCAAAATGGTATAAGCCCCACAGTATCTAATTCACACAAACAGACTTGTAAGTATTGAGATTAGAACTCCTGCCTATTTAGTTATTTGTATTATGGTATTACACAGTTATCAGATGTGCCACGGAGCTTATATGATTTCAACTTGTCCAAAGGTACTTCTAAGGTGAATGACATCAACAGGACTACTAAATTGAAGTGAAGGGAAGTGTAAAGGGTGGCACACAAGTCAAAAATGGTATAACCCACACAGTACATGATTCACACACACTTGCCAGTATTGGGATTAGAACATCTGCTTATTCAGTTATTTGTACTATAGTGTTACACAGTTACTACACCCACTACAGAGCTTACTGGATTTACAACTGGCCAAAGGTGCTGATAACTGCACAGATGAGGTAAAGTATTACAGGTGGCAGGAAGTCTGCCTTCAGTTTCTCCCTTACATCTTGCTAATTCTTTCTGTCTTGCACTTCATACAGCATTATAGCTTTGCACTCAACAAGTTATTTTATCAATAAGTGTATCACACCTGGAGCCATCAGTAGTACTCATTCATCATGGAATTAGCCCCAGTACTTACTAGTTATAACCACCCCTCCTGGCATGATTGAAGTGTGGTTTTCTGTGCTTTTACCCATTAACCTGGCGCACTTGTGCATTCTCAGGCACTGTTGCAACTGCCTCATGCACACAGATAACCCTCTCCTCTTAACTCCAAACACTCAGACCAGTGAGAGTTACCTCTATATCACCAAATGTGGAAATATGCACCCTCCAGCAAGGACTGGACTAGTTGATCAAGAGGATATGATTAACACCTACACCACACCATGTAGAACACATAGCTCACCACAGGACCCACTATAACAGCCCTGATGTACACTTAAAAGTCACACACCCACCTTCACAGAGGCACTCAATAGACCTTTACACAAACAGCAGAGACCAGCAAGACAGACACCCACTCAGACACCATCACATAGCACATGACAAATGACACATATGTCAACTACACATTGTGCCCCTCAACCTAAGCTCCTAAAGCTAACCACCTTGCACAATAGAGTGATCATGGGTGACAGTACTGCAGCACACATATGTCCCACTCACTAAGTTGATTATTGAGGAGGTAACAGCCAACTGTCTATCACATGCCAGCATCTAACACATGACACACCCAGTCAGGTAACTCCACAACAACGGCAAGTCTCACTTTGTCATCATCCATGTGGGTGTGAATGACCTGAGACACACCTCCCTGGACTACATGACAAGAGACATGGCTGAACTCTTGGATTATGTGGTACAGGCAGATGTGACAGTAGCCCTGAGCAGTATACTGCCATCACCCAGAATGATGCTGCAGTACTATCAACAGATAATTTACTGCAGCATTGGCTTACATGTTGTGTGTCATTCTCAGGGGATCCAGTATCTACCTGCTTGGGATAACATGATTGACAGACATCAATGTCTTGGCAGAGATGTCCTAAATCTGTCAGCCCTGGGTTTCCAGGTAGAGGATAAGTGCCTTGCCATCTCTATAGTGCCTTATTAGGCAGTGTTCTAAATCAAATTACCACCATAACAGCTGGACATGTATGCAATATGAGGGTCATGCAGCTCAGCAGTAGACATCTAACTGTCAAGATGCAGTCACTCAAAGCACTCCTCAGAGTGGAGGACATTGACATTTGTACTATAACAGAGAGATGGTTCACAGCAGCAGACAGCAGCCCTGCACTAACAGGCTATGATGCATTCCCCAGCTATCAGCCCCCAAACATGGAGTACATCTCCACAGGTGGTGTTGTCACCATATTCATAATGGAAATGCACACCTCCAGACTAGTATTCCAGCATAATGCATCGGAGATACTTCAGGTATAAGTGACTTTGGGTAATATTGCAATCCACACCATAGCTTGCTATCGGTCTCCATCTATGTTCCTAGACTGTCAATGCACATTCCTCAACACCTTGGTATCTATGAAGGTCCAACCCAACACTGACATAGTAGGAGACTTCAACTACCCCTCCATCACCTGGGAAAAGTAGTCAAGCACCAGTACACTGGCCCAACAATTCCTGGAATTCATCAGTTTCCATGCCATGGACCAGCTCATACTGACCCCCAGTAGAGGATGCAAAAACCTTGACCTGTGTTGATTACTTACCTATGGGACTGTTGCTCGATCACAGTTGTCGATCCCTACCTGGTCATATCCAAACAAGATGTAATCAACATGGAACTCAACATCTCACCCACATACCCCACAAAGGTAACCACCTTGCAAAACCTCTCCAAAGCTGACTTTGCAGTCATAAAAAACAGGGGCGGGTGACTTCACTGTACCCATGCCAATGGGAAATAGCTGCATGACTGTCGAATCTTACACATATGCACTGCACAAACATGTGCATGGATGGATGGTACTAGCCATAACCAACACAACCCAGACACTGTCCTCCAACAGAAGGAGTACACTTCTGCAGAAAAAGGTGGTGTCCCAAGACTGGTGAACCCCCTTATTAGCCTCAAACACAACTTGGGATTCCTAATGCAATCACTTACAGACAGCTATGATGGCAGACTTGCAGCAGACACTGACAACAATCACAAAAGCTTTTGATAGTTATATCAACAACTTCAACAGCAATAACCACAAGTGCTGTGAGTTACTGCACAGTCCTAATTCCTATCCTATGACAACAGATATTGGCCACAGTCTTGCCAACACATTCTGTGCCAGCTTTAGCCCCCTCCCCCCAAGGGAACAATCACAATGGCAGATGAATGCCAGGCACACAGCATTACTGCAGGTCAGGTTAGACCTGCATTGTCCACAGGCAAGAATACAGCTTCCATGGGAACCCAACCTATCTGTGGCTGTATTCTACATGACATACAAAGAGACCTGGTACCACATCTGTGTGCCCCAGTCAGTCACAGCCTCACCTCAAGCTTTGTCCCTCCAAAATGGCACATTACTACAGTCATCCCTCTCCATAAAGGGGTAGCATCTACAGACCCTGGGGATTATTGAGCCCTTAGCCTGACAAGTATACTATGTACTGGTATGGACCACATCATCAGGGACCTGATTGACCAAGGTATGGGTGATCTCCTAACTCTGGACCCCACACACTTTGGCTTTGTGAATGGCAGATCATGCCTGTGCAACCTGGTTAACATCTTTGGGTAAGTCAACAGAGCTGTGTATGACAGTAAGGCACTACATACAGCCTACTTCAATCTGGCCAGGGCTTGTGATACCCTTCATCATTCAGGAATTATTGATAAACCCAACAAACTAGGCATCAACCCTTATATCAGTGGGTGATTTGCAAATTGGTTCAAAGAACACACAGTGTGACAGTGGCAAACTCCAAGACAGACTGGCAAGCAGTTACGAGTGGAGTCCCACAGGGATCAGTACTGGATAGTGTCCTGTCCAGAATCTATTTCTCAGGAGTCCAGCCCAACACAAAGGAACTCTGGCTGACCAAGTTCACAGAGGGCTACAAGTTGGGAGCTATCATGAACTCCACAAGTGAGTCAGACATCCTACAGAAAAGTCTCACTGAGACCAATGAGTGATGTGGAAACCATGACCAGAAGCTTAACACCACAAAATGCATCATCATCCCCTTTGGTAAAACACTCAGTTCCCAGTAAGTACCACATCGATGGGAGCCCAATGAACACTGTAGGCATTATAAGAGATCTGGGGACACAAGTTGACAGCAACTTCTCCTTCAAGCACCACATTGCTACTGTGGTCAGGAAGTCCTTCTCTGTGACACATTGCATTACCAAGGGTTTTGCATCCAGGAAGACAGAGGTAATGATCTCTTTCTACTATTCCCTCATTAGACCACTCCTTTAAGTATTATGGCCCATTTGCCATGTACTTCACTAGACACCTGCCACAGCTGGAGAGGCCACAGAAGCACCTCACAAAGGGGTTCCTAGGCATTAAACACACATCCTACACAGACAGCCTCAGAAGACCCAAGCTATTCTCTGTGTCATATCACTTAATTATCAGCTATCTGTGCTTGACTTACAAAGCCATGTCTGACCCAGCTGTTTTAGAAATGCTACATATAAATCCATCCACACACTGCAGAGACCTTTACCTCAGTACTACAATCACCACAACATGTTGATGGGACAGGTCCCTCACTAAGAGAGTGGAAATGTGCTGGAATGCACTTCCCAAACATGCCATGCAGAGCACCTAGCTGACCCTGTTCCAGTGAAATCTTGATGAGTGGATGGGGAATAAACAGTTCAACCCAAGGAGCACTGTAGTGGCTATACTTGATACCAGGCACTGGTGTCACAATAACAGTGCCCTTCTATGTGCTAAGCTTGCAAAGGCTCCTGGGCCATTAGCCTACTACACACTTGTGAACCTGTAAAGGGAATAACATTGGCAGGATTGATAAAGTAGTGCAGTGGATCTTAAACTTATCAAAATACTTTGTCCTACAAACAGGCACACATGCACACTTGCCAGATGTGAGAGTAGAACCGCTACCTGACTAGTTATTTACACCATAGTATTACACAGTTATCACATGCACTACAGAGCTTACTGGGCTGAGAGCTGGCCAAAGGTGCTGATAAGGGGAATGGCATCAGCAGGACTGATAAAGTAGGGCAGTGGGTGGAAAACATATCAAAATACTTCTGCTTACAAACATACATACCCACACACACATTTACCGGATACAAGATTAGAACCCCTGCCAAACTAGTCATTTGTACTATAATGTTAAGCATTTATCACATGCACTACTGAGTGTACAGGGCTGATAAGCTGGCCAAAGTTGCTGATAAGGGACTGACATCATCTGGACTGATAAGGTGGGACAGTGTGGAGTGTTGTGTGTGGGAATGGCATATATAAACAAAGAAACACGCAACTCCCTCAGTCTTGCACACACAACTGTCATACACACACGCACTTTTACATTTGCCAGGACTAAGATTAGAACTCCATTCTAACTAGTTATCTGTACTATCGTGTTATGCAGTGATCGCACACACACAGAGTTTATGGGGCTGAGGTCTGATGGAAGGAACTTCGAGGATGACTGATATCTGCAGGACTGCCAAAGAAGGGGAAAGGAGAAGTGTACTGGGTTTGAGTGGACCCAAAAGCTTTCAGTTGTGAACATAAACACTTTTATATTTGCCTGTTATTGAGATTAGAACTTCTACCTAACTAGTTATTTGCACTTTAGTGTTAGACAGTTATCACACATGCCACAGAGTTTATGGAGCTAGGCCTAACAAAAGTGACTTCTATGGTGACATACATCGCCAGGACTGCTACAGAGAGGCAATGGGAAGTGCACTGTGTGGGGAAGGCCTGTTCATTTCTAGATCCTACAGACATTTCTCTACATGTATGAGCATGCCCAGTGTGTCTTTCTATATTACATGTGGGACTCAATTCCAGGGATTGTTGTACTCCAGTCTGGTTTGTTTTGTGCTACAGCCATACCTCTCAACCTGTTGCTGCAGGATATCTGGGTATAACATATCAAAATGCGGGGACAATGGGCCATACAGTGATTGTGACAATTTATCTCAGTAATGCATGGGCTGCTAGGGTTACAGGGCTTGTTTTAGCAGACATATGTCATATATGCCATTTGACACTGTCATGTGTTGTTTCAGCACCTCGTGACATACCTCCTCAGATCATCACAGTGATTTACCAGAGGAATACAGGATGGATGATGCACACACCAGGTTTATGGGCCAAATGCTATGCATTCTTGCACAATCCAGCCTGTTGTGGGGGTGTGCCTACAAGCAATTGACTGCTGGTGCTGTGGAAATGGTTCAGCACCTTGGTGATATATTACAATGGTGGAATCACTGTGCATTTATGTTCTGGCCTGATTTGATTTCCAGTCCACAGTTGAGTAATATAAGTCAGACAGACTCAAGGCGACAGACAGACTCCAGATATATTTGTAGGGGATAGGATAGGTGGAGGGGTTGTGTCCTGGGCAGATATGTTTGCCTATAGCTACCAGTACTTTGCATTGAGTTCTCCTCAATGGTTGACTGCACTTGGAGTGTCCTGTGTGTGTCAGACTGAGCAGCCTGGAGGTGTGTGTTTGTCACACATATATATGTATGCCCCACCTCATTTTGCTTGGATGGCCACATGTTTGGGTCAGAATGTTGCATAGGATGAGTGATCAGGGAGTGTGTTACTCTCCATGGCTGTGGTCCAACGTTCTGTGGGTGCAGACATGTCACCATCTTCCAGGGTTAGGCCTGCCTGCAATGAGTGCAGTCCCATGTTTAAACTCTTAGCCCTGCCTGTCAACTGTACAGAGTACCACAGAATGTTCACATCCATGGCTCATATATCTTGTTGGTTACCAAACAAGTGTGTTTTTCCAGCAAAAGTGTTTTGCAAGTCACTCAGGATTGAAGTCAGATATTACTGACAATTGACATTGCAGTTTCAGACTTCATACCCATCAGGCATTCCATGCTAATACAAATCATTACATCAACTTTATAACATTATTAAAGCAGTATTTCACAGATGTCCTTTCCTTTAGACCTTCATGTCTCATTATTCATGGCTTTGTCCAGATTTCTGGTTCCCTGAGGCTGGCAGGTTTGTTCCTAGCAGTTATCAGCATGGCCTTTCTTTGCATTTTGTGGACTGTATGTTTGTGTTATAGACCCCATGACACTACCTAAAGGGACCTGTGGGTGAGGCAAAGGCATTTGCCAGAGGCCTGTAGGCCAGGTGCGACAGATGCAGACCATCTGTAGCAGGGCAGTTTGTTCTGATGATGCATATGTTCCCAGTCTGCAGGCAGGAGACACCCCTGGGATGGCACCAGTAAGGTGACTGTGGGTGTTACTGACAAATGCCTTCTGTTACTATTGTGCCATCACTCTGGGTGACAGCCGCTTAAGGCAAGGAACATGTTACTGCATTTCTATGGGACTATGGGGGGGTAATACAACTGTACATGATACACATCTGCACAGATTATGCTGACACTTGCTTAACATTTTGGTCCCATTTAACATAGTGGTGTGCCATATCTTTCAGACTACAGGCATAAAAGTATCGACCACAGGTCAGATTGTTCTGACATAGACATTTGTAGTTTCAGACTTCTTACCTTTCAAAGACATACTGTCCCTGCCAGACCTGCTGTGATATCACGGTGTAAAAGTCTGTGGGTGGGGATTTCATGGATGTCGCCATGTGGGCCTCTTTGCCAGGCATTTCTGTATGGTTTTCTACAGCTAATCTGCTGTGTGGGGTTGGTGGTGGTCATGGGACCCCCACTTTGACATCCATGCATGTGACCTATGACCCCCTACCCAGTTATTTAGCTCACCACATATACTGCAGTGGTATTTGTCAACTAGGGTGGTACTGTATGGTTTGGGTAGGGCAGTACTGGGGATACACTTCTTGCTGTCCCAAAGAACTGTCAGTTGTCTGCTGCTATCCCAGTTAGCCACCCATTCCCTTACATGCTTGATCAATACCATAGACGTGCTATCAGAAAATTCCACTCCATTAGTTTATTTGTTACAGAGACTGGCTTACCTTGTGCCTGCAGATGTTGTGAGGGTGATGCTTGAGGGCTGACTATGTCGGATGCTTGCAATACACTGCCTATACATGCTCAGGTATAGGCGGTGTGATGTCCGACATCCATTTTACTGTGTGTGCGAGTTAGAGAGAGAGAGATCAGTCCCTGGGGCCCTACATTGTCTGTGTATGTGGTATGCATTGCCTCTTTGACAAGGCCAGGGCATAGTGGGCTTGCCTACATCTGCCTACAGGGGCAGGCTCAGGATGTTCCTCTTCTGAGTCACTCTGTGCCTGTGGAAGTCTTGACAATGGTGGGGGGCTGTGTGGCCCCTCCGCATTTTGTACCTGCTGCAGCTGTTTCCGCAGGATTATATTGTGTAGCATGGCACATACTATGAACATTTGTGTGCATGTGGCTGGAGATTACTGCAAGGCTCTACCGGATATGTCAAGGCAGTGGAACCGTGACTTGAGCATCCCAAACACACACTCTATAATGATCCTGGTTTGTGCATGTGCCTCATTACGGCATTCTTGTGTGGGTGTGTGTGCATTTCTGATGGATGTCATCAGCCACGGTTCCAGTGCGTAGCCAGCATCCCCCACCAGCTGGCCATATGGGATGTCCACACTGGCAACCACCCAGTTCAGCTATGCCAAATGCCTGATGTGGGAGTTGTGATAGCTTCCAGGGCTGCCAGGACACATGTTCATGATAATGCCATGGGCATCATACATGACCTAGAAGTTGATGGAGGGGAAACCCTTGCGGTTTATGTAGACCCTACTCTGTTCATTAGGTGGTGCGTTGATGTGGATGTGCATGCAGTCTATGGCACCCAGTACCTCTGGGTAGTCTACTACATGGTTGGAAGAGATGCATATTGCTGGTCCTCTTCTCACGGGTGCTGGGGAAGTGAATGTGCTCAGCGGCATGTGGTCGCATGGCATCCAGGAAATGGTGGACTATCTTGAATGCAGATTCCTGTGAGACCCCCATGATATCCCCAATTGGTCTTTGGAAAGTACCTGTAGCTAGTATTCTTAAGGCTATACATACCTTGGTATCCACTGGGATTGGTTCCCCTCTGTTGGTTCTGGCTGTGAGATGAGTCCTGCACACCTCAAAAAGTTGCTGAAGTATGTCTCTGTCCACCCTGTATCACTCTACTATCTCCAGGTCATTTAGGCCCTGGTAGGTTACACTGGGTCTGAACACTCTTTTTCTCCTCCTCAGTCTGAGTTGGTTGTCAGCATTTTCCTCCTTACCACCCTCAGTCTCTCGCACATGCTGATAGATCAGAGCAACAGCAGCCCCTAACATGTTTTAGATTTGTCAGTTTAAAATTCCCCCGAATGTGTACACCAGTGGTGTAGAGTTTGTGGAAAAAACAGACTGAAAGGTGTTTGCATAGTTTATAGTAGTGTGCTGGGCTGATGCCTGTGTAATTGGCTGATTCTGATACATTCCACCTGCCAGCTATGCTTGTTCTCCTTAATTGCCTTCCTTTTGGAGTTTCCCTTTCCCATTTCCTCCTCGTTTAAGCCCTGATGTGGCCACACATTCCTAGTGCTCAAATGTCAACAGTTCTGCTATCCCCTGTGTTTTTTGTTTTTTTGGTGTGTGTGCTTTAGGGCCGGTGTACACCGCACAAATCCGTTTAGCTAAAGTAAACAATTTTAAACAGAACTGGTCCTTCCTAGATGTGAACATGCTCTGCATTTCATGAAATAGGGAAACACAGCCTCGGGGACACCCCCTGCCTTAGCTGTGCTTAGCTAAGGGAAAACATGGGCCACTGAGCTCCAATGTGCTTACAACATTCATAACATACCCCCTTTTCATGTTAGCTGCTCCTCCTGTCTACACCATGGTGTTGGAGCACCTACAAGGTTAGGTGCAGTCTGACACTTAGAAGAAATTTGTGATTCAGTATAAATCCCCTCATTTGCATACCACACTGCATTACTCCTGAGTTACCACACTTGCACTGAGCCTTTCACCTTAGCAACCACTATTCCCTGGCATTGTTTTCATTCTGTATGCCATTGACTATTATGGCAAAATGCATATTTCTCTCAAATTAGATTTTTTCCCTTTTTTTTTTGTATTTTCTGCACAATCCTGTTTGTGTGCCACTGCCCTATGTTTAAACGGCCGAGACTGGCCAAAAAAAAAAAAAAAACTTTTATTTTACAAAAAATTAACTATTTTTCATGCCAATGACCATGTATTTGACCATTAGCATGCCTAATTAAGGGACTAGATGCTTTCCTTGAGGCTGTCATGCCTCTATTTTCTATTTTGCAGAAATGTATTCAGCTAGTAGCCGAATACATTTCTGCACCCTACACTGTTCCTGCACAGATACCTGCCTACTTCCTGAATTGCTAATTCAGCTCATTTGCATGGTTTTCACCAGCAAATGAGGTGATTAGCATACTGCAGGGCTTTCCATGTAGGAACAATGTAGGCAGGCTCATGCATGTCAAAATGGCATGTTCCTGGTTCGCTCAGCTGCCATATTCCATCCAGGAGCACGTACACTGCTCCTGCACAGAGATTTCAGCTTTGTGAATCCCGGGGTTAATCTTAAAATGTCAGAATTGTTGGCCATTGAGTTGGAAGCCCTGGATAACACCATAAAACAAAATTTGGATTATGAAACATTAAATGTGAACACATTCATATATATAATAGTATTGACCAGCATTTATATAAGTTAAGGGCTGTTAAACTAAAGAAAATGTAAAGGGATAGAGCTAATTATGAGAATGGAACCGCTTACTCCCACCCGCCTCCTTTTCAGATTTGGGGTAAGAAATTCCAGCAGTGGTTTAATAATTCTAATATATTTTCTGCTAATGATTTAATTAATGTTGAAGATGACATATTGAACAGTATGACTACTTCTGATCCTAGTGTGATTAATCAACCAATGGACAATCAGGTGGAGTACCCACCCCGAGACATAGCGAAGAGATTAGAGGGCAGCAAAAGGCTCAGAAATAATCACAATCCACACCGAACCAGGGTGCCAACAACCAATCTAATCATTAGGAATTTCACACCCCTTTGAGTAGAAACTAATAGCATCATGATGGCAGACCACAATGGAACCAACAGATCCAGAAGTTCAACAAGTGACAGATGTAACAGAAGAAATGACAAGATCGGTAATGGTTTTTTTGGATTCTGCTACTAATAATTTCACATTGGTCACAAACTGTGAAGGCGATTTTAGGATTTATAATTATTCCAGTCCCTATGTGGAAACTGAAACAGTAGAAGTTTTATCCAAGGGATCAAAGTTCATTCCTTCAGTTAGTGCAGATTTGGCTTCAACTTTATTGGATTTAAAAATCTTTTTTATGAAAGACGAATCTGCAAATAATGATGGGCAACAACTTTAGGGTCAAGCATGACCTTAGGATTGCGAACGCCTTTAACCCAACACTCCATCTGGCTCTCCTTTTGTTTCAGAAGGTATGTGAGATGGACATAAGAGCAATGTTGGAGAATGGCTTGGTTCATAAAAATAGTTTCATTTGGACAAGGCTAAATTTTCTGTCTTAACATTTTTAAAAGGCCAAAATATTAGGGTGATGAAGCCGGAGAGGTGGGTGGGTTAGTTTTTTATGGACAACTTCAATTATAAGGTAAGAATGTTAACAATATTAGAATCTGACAATTATGAATTTGTCTCATTGAATCAGGTGAATGGTGCTTTTAATTTAGTTAAATCACACCTCAATGATTTGTTTATCAATTAACATATCGATCTAAGTGCATACAATTACTTGAATATCATTGTACTACTGACTCCAATTATTTTTAGAATTCTTGAAATCCACAAGGACTTGAAGATCCCCCCTTGTGTCCTATAGTGGACTGTAGGAATTATATCACTTTTTCTTGTGCTAAATTTGTAGATAGCAAACTTAAACATTTTTTAGAGGGGGTGAGTTTTTTGGAATGTATTAATAAGTTGGATGATCACTCTAATGATGTACTACTGACCGTAGATGTGAAAGACTTATACACTGCTATACCCCAGGAGTTGAGGATCCAATGGGTAATGGACTTCTTATTACAGAAGGGTGTTGAGAAGGCCTGTGAGGGCTGCCACCCCAGCCAGATAAAAGTTTGTAGATAATTCTATGTCATTGTAAATATTAATATAATCCACAGGCTTGTTTTACAAATGTAAAGAAAACTAAATGTAAGAAAACTGTGTTATATGCTGAATTTCAAAAATGTAACCAAAGTGCACCCTGCTGGAAGAAAGCTGTTAAGTAAAGAATTACAACTGGGTTTGATCTCAAGCTCAGACATAGGATGACTGGGCTAGCAAATTCTTTCTATTGTTATTAAGACAGAGATAATTGCTAGATTTTACATGTAAAACTGTCTTGTATTGATGTGGTTTCCTGGCTAGGTGCAGCTTACAAAGAAATGTTGATTTTGTGTTTCTGTTAGCCTGGGAACTAAAGGGGAAGTGATAAAAATGATGTGATGTGAAATGACTAAGCAGGACTGGGTATCATCAATGTAAGACTTTCTCAATGAGAAAGATTGAGCATTTTGGATTTTGTGAAAATATGACTACTCACCAGCACTTTGTCTTGTAAGTAAAGTTATTTATGACATAGTTTTTCTTAGAGTTAGATAGGACTTTAGCCAGATTAGTCTAGCTGTTTTATATATTTATGTCAGACTATCCTACAATAGTGTTTTAAAGTTCCTGTGATTTCTGAACTCTTGATTAGCACTGTGTTGAATTGATGAGATTTGTCTTGTGTTTTTATTATTTATTATTAAATATTTTAATCCTTTCAACTGATGCAGTTTTGTGTATATATAATTTAAGCTCTATATACTTGCATGTATTTGGTGATACTGCACAAGCCACTCCAATAGTCTTGCTGCTCAGTCACACTTACTATTTGGATAACAGTAACATTACACAGTGAAACGGGTCACCTTTTGGGAAGGGGCTTATAGTAGCTGATAATAGTGGTAGGTGGCAGTGATTTCTACCTTATAGTCTGGAGAGAAGGTGGCATAGCTGGAGAGCCTGTGCCAGCCTTCCCCCCAGGATTGCCTGTGTGTCTGTATCTAAATAAAATCTTAAAGTGTGTGTGTGTGTCAGCTACTTGGGCAGGGACACGAAGCACTGGTTGGACACAGATGATGCTGCAGGTTATAGCTTGACCAGTAGGTTGAGAACTGGACTCTATAGCTCTGCCAGTGGGGAGTCTTAGTGTGGATCTGCAGAGAAAGGGAGAAACCAGCCTCAGACTGACTGTGATTTCTGTGTGCTCTCAAGGGAAATTGTACTTTACTGTGTGTGTACTTGTTATTCCCCCCCAATGTGCACACCTCTCACTGGTTCTAGTGGTGAGGATTGAGGCTCCTTGATTACAGGACCAGTGCACGGGAGTCGCAAGGCTGATATTAATTTATATGAGGAATTATTAAACATTATTCCTAGTAATAATTTTATTTTGAAGGTAGCTATTATTTACAAAAAAGTGGAGTGACGATAGGATCACCTTGTGGTGCTAGTTTTGCTAATTCGTAATAAATCGTAAATTCGTAATAAATAATCCAACAATGAAGGATCTGATTTATATGTACACCCATTATTTGGATTATGTTTTTTTTCAATTGAAGGGGTAGTTTTGATAAGATTAATGAGTTTACTGATTACATTAATAACACTACCAATTTCTTAGCATTCATGTACCAAGATCATTTGGAAAAGATTTCTTATCTTGATGGTTATTTTTTAGAAAAAGACAGGGATAATAGTAAATATATTTCTAGAATTTACAGAAAGAGCACATTTTCTAATACCTTTTTAGGTTTTTCTAGTTTACACCCATTTCATCAGAAGACATCTGTAGTGAAAGGTCAGTTAGTACGTGCAGCAAGAATAACTTCCTTGGATAGTGATTTTTTTTAGACAAGTGTCATACACTTAGGGAAATGTTTCAGAAATGGGGTTACCCTCTGGCATTATTAGATGAACTGATTAGGGAGGTGCACAACAAAAGATTGCCAGGTTATTTTAATCCTATTTTAAATGTCCCTATTGTTAATGAACAGGTTAATGAGTTGATCCCCCCTTTGGAAAACAAAGTAATTGGTGAGAACACTCATGTTTAGTGATACCAGAATTAGACACGTTATAGTACTAGTTTTATTACCACCTTTAATATGGATTCAGCAATGCTTAAACAAATTTTATATAACAATTGGTCTATTTTGGAAGAGGATGTATATATTAGAAGCAGAATTTGTAATAGACCTAAGTTAATTTTGAGATGAGTAGCTAATATTAAGAATATCTTAGAGAACGGTACAAAATTAAGGGTGAGGAATCCTAGGATGTTTAAGTGTTGCTACTGTCCCTATTGTAAGTATATGGAGATGGGTGACACTTTTAAAATTAAGGATAGCATTTATAACATCAAGGGCAGATTTAATTGTAACTCAAAATGAGTTATACATATTCAGCTAGATACCAGTCATACAAAAGTTTCTATATAGCAAAAACAGAATGCAATTTAGGGAACGAGTTTATGAACATCAATATAGTATTAGAAAACTTTATTCGCATAATGAACTGGCCAAACATGTTTTGTTGAATCCTGGGCATGAGATCAAATATAAAGTAATTGACCAAGATATTGAAGATATAAGGGGTGGACCCTGGACATTGCGTTTAGAAAAAAATGAGTTAATTTGGCAACTGAGGCTAAATGCTTATAGTTTCCCAGGATTGTATGTTTACTGTTCAATTAATTGTATATTGAAATTAAAAGCACTGGAAAGAAAATTAATAGTTTCAGAATTTATATTTAAATGTATATTCTTATAATTATTTGTTTTTTATGGTTTTTACTATTTGATTTGATCTGTATGTTAACCAAAAATAAAGCACCTCGGACCCAGCAAGTTGATCACGGACAGTTTTAATGGTTGACACAGAAAAAAGAACACAAAATATAATGCTGACAATATTAAAATAACGTTTTCGTCCTCAACTTCATCAGATAAATTCATCTCTTTGAATTCACCTTTTATAAATCAAGTAATTAGTGCTAGTCCAATGTCCTCAGAGTTGCAATTAAATAATAAAGGCATATCAATGTGTAAGTCACATCCTTTCATAAACTTTTTTTAACAAACTTTTTAAGAAAAAAAAAAAAAAAAAAATATATATATAGATATATATATATATATATATATATATATATATATATATATATATAAATCAAATATGTGGATATCCATATACCCGTTTTCCAAACTTCAATAAATATATGTGAATTCTGATTAAAAAGCAGTCTGTGTAAATAATTTTATATAAAATGAACTTCCAGTTCCTCCTACTGGAAGTATTTATCATTACAAGTACAAACAAATGTGTATAAAATAACAAAACATAAATAACTTAATATCCTTAAAATATTAACATTATTGCATTGTTGATTTCCTAGTAAAACACCACAATAATAAATACACCAGTCCCCTAAAACCTAATGGTATAACAAACCATTCAAAGTAGCAGACATACATTTATAACTTTGCAGATCTCAATTTTAACACTGGAATAAGATAAATCACATCATTGAGACGTGGAGATCTACTGGCTTCTAATATTATTTGCCAGTACAATTCTCTATATTCTACATGTGTTTCCCACATACCACCCCTGGGATCAACAGCTACTGCTTCTAAAACAAAGAACTGAAATTCTGCTTGTTTACATGCAATGCTGTGCTTATATAGTGCATTGTTTTCACATTTGGTTCTAATGTCATAAAGATGCTCGTAAATTCTTTGCTTAAGTTTCCTTTCACTCTTCCCAACATAAAATGAATTGCATCGTTTACATAGGGCCAAATAAATAATACCTTTGGTATTACAATTTGCAAAGGTACTTAAGGTCAATTTCTTTTTCCTTGCTTGCAAATATACAGATTCTCCTGTTATAAGATGTGAGCAATAGCTACAACTTCCACACTTAAATAAACCTTTTTTCTTTTTGGTACCTTTCTCCAAATTATGTCTATTTGCACCCCTCTCAAGCAAACTCTTTATATTATTACCTCTCCTATAGGTATACTTTAAATCGTTGTCAAAAATATGTTTTAAATCAGACAGTTTTGCAAAATTTTTCCACTGTTTGCCAACAATTCTTCTAACTAATCCTGACTGACCATCATATGTAGTTGTAATCCCCAAACTATAATGGTCATTTATGTTCACAATAACCACTTTTTGTACAGCAGCTGTTTCTGGTTTACATAAAATAGGGGCAAATCTACCTTTCCTTTCTCCAGTTACTTCCTTACATATTTGGTCAAATAGTTCACTGGGATAACCTCTGTTTAAAAACAAGCCTTTCAGTGCTTTACACTCACTGTAAAATATTTTGTCGTCAGAAGTCATCCTACTTAAACGTACTACTTGACCTTTTAATACACCCCTCTTTTGATGGGGTGGGTGCAAACTGGTGTAGTGTAAATATGAGTTCAAAAAGGTCTCCTTCCGATATATTTTGGATGTAAAACCATCATTAGTCTTAGTTATATTTACATCTAAATAATTTATCTGTTGATAGTTAAAATTGTATGTAAATTTAAAAAAATTAGTTGTTCCATTAATATATTCAACAAATAACTTAAAAGTGTCCTCATCTCCTTTCCATAAAAAACACAAATCATCTAAAAATCTGCCGTAAAATGTCCATGTACTATTAAAAACAGAAGTTAATACATATTTGTTTTCCCAATAGGCCATTATGACATTAGTATATGTAGGAGCACAGTGTGCACCCATAGCAATGCCCCTAGACTGCTTAAAATATTCTCCTTTGAAAAAAATAAAATTGTTTTTCAACACTACCTCCATTAACACTAAAACAGTTCTAAAGTCATTGTGTGTAATTTCATTAAAACCCACCAACATTTCTTCAAACCACTCTAAACCTGTGTCATGTGGTATACTAGTAAATAAATCTATAACATCCAAGGTACCAAATGCCACATTATCTGTATATAAAGTATTGTCTATTTTTCACAGAAAATCCCGAGTCCTTCTGTATATTAGTGTTGTTCGTAACCAATTTCTTCACCTTTTTGTCTATATATTTTGCCAAAGGTGCAATCACTGAACCCTCTGCGGAAACTATCAGTCTTAAAGGTGGGTCATTGACATTCTTGTGTACCTTTGGAATGTCAAAAATTGAAGGTACCTTAGGTTTCTCTCTGTATAAATAATTATAAGTGTCTATATCAATCAGTCCTTTCATTAATAAATCGTTTAATAAAACATATTTTTCTATACACAACATTAATTTCATTGATAGATGTTCTTGTGTACTTAGTTGAGTCACTCAAAATATCAAACATTTTAACTTCATATGTAATATAATCCATAAGTACTACCCCCCACCCTTGTCTGGTTTCATAACTCTAAGATTTATGTTACTACTCACAGTTTTGAGTGTTTCCTGTTCTAACAAGGTCAGGTTGGGCTGTACATTATGCCGTCTCAAGGACTTCCTAAGTTCATTTTCCAAAACAAATTCAAAATTTTTTTAACTGGGGGTGCAAAGGTGCATGTAAACAAGCAGAATTTCAGTTCTTTGTTTTAGAAACAGTAGCTGTTGATCCCAGGGGTGGTATGTGGGAAACACATGTAGAATATAGAGAGTTGTACTGGCAAATTATATTAGAAGCCAGATCTCCAGTTCTCAATGATATGATTTCTCTTATTCCAGTGTTAAAATTGAGATCTGCAAAGTTATAAATGTACGTCTGCTACTTTGAATGGTTTGTTATACCATTAGGTTTTAGGAGACTGGTGTATTTATTATTGTGGTGTTTTACTAGGAAATCAACAATGCAATAATGTTAATATTTTAAGGATATTAAGTTATTTATGTTTTGTTATTTTATACACATTTTTCTGTACTTGTAATGATACATACTTCCAGTAGGGGGAACTGAAAGTTCATTTTATATAAAATTATTTACACAGACTGCTTTTTAATCAGAATTCACATATATTTATTAAAGTTTGGAAAAACGGGTATATGGATATCCACATATTTGATTTATATATTGTATATATATATTTTTTCTTTAAAAGTTTGTTAAAAAAAGTTTATGAAAGGATGTGACATACACATTGATATGCCTTTATTATTTAATTGCAACTCTGAGGACATTGGACAATCACTAATTACTTGGTTTATAAAAGGTGAATTCAAAGAGATGAATTTATCTGATGAAGTTGAGGATGAAAACGTTATTTTAATATTGTCAGCATTAAATTTTGTGTTCTGTGTTCTGTGTCAACCATTAAACTGTTTGTGATAAACTTGCTGGGTCCAAGGTGCTTTGTTTTTGGTTTTAGTGACATTTGCACCTTCCGTGGATTTGGTTATTTGTTTCTACATTTTTTCAGATGGATACCCAGTCGGTTGCTGTTATGGACAATGTAAGTAAAGGGTCCGAGATTGGAGAGCTTTGGAAGCTCATAGGGCAGTTGACACAGCTTGTTGGGCTTCTTACACCCGTCAGCCAATCCGTGGAATTGCTGTTATTGTCACTATCCTTGCCTGGTAACTAGGAAGTAGCAAGGCATTCTGCTTCGCATGAAGGAATGGCCGTGTTCAATGAAGTAGAAGTTCGTGAAGGGTTTGGAGTTAATGTTGCTGACTCAGGGAGCCTAGATGGGTTCCCTCACATTACCTTGGACAAAGAAAGTGAGAGATATCCTCTTGAAGGGTCGCGAGTCAATCAGAGGAACGAGGGCTTGCAGACCGGAGGAGACAGCGATATTGTACTACCAGGTACTGAGTGACAACTGAGAGACATTTTAAATGTTAAATTTGACTTTGGAAAGCAGTTAATTAACACTAACACCAATGAAACATATGTTCAAATGTTAGAAGACTTGGACTATTTTTTATATAAATATAAAATGCTTGAAATGGATAATGCATACTTGAAACATTGTCTGCATTTAAATATTGTGCCAAAAGGCCTTAGAGTATGTAAATACCCTAACAATGTTTTTGAAGAGACTGACTTTTATCACCATTTAATTACTGCATTCGATAATTGTGGGTTTGAAATAATGAGGGCCATAATCAAAAACAATGAGTGTGAGATGGAAAAATTATATATGAATATAGAGCATATTAATAAAGGCATAATTAATGTTTTGTTATTTACTGTAGAAGAGGAAAAGGGAAAATATTATAAACTACTTAAAAACTTGGAAGTTAAATGTGTTGACGTACAAAACAGGAAGGTTGGTAAAATTGAAAGGGATTTGAATGAATACACGACTAAGACACATTACCCTAAACCCAAATTTTGGGGAAGGAAAGCTATTGTACATCAAGAAAAAGAAATTCAAAACACTGAAGAAAATGAGGTACCTTTTCACAACGGAAATGAACTTGATTCTTCTGAGTTTCCTCCGCTTCGGAGGTCTGAAATTTTAATGTATAAAGACCCAGTGAATTATAGTTCAAAAAACTACAAAGGGAGGGAATGGAGGCCCCAGGGGAGGAAGCAATCAATGTGGAACCAATAGGCACTATATTTAATGAAGGTTGACATTTAATGGTTTTAACATGTTTAATTATTCTAACATTATTGTGACAAAGACCCCTTTTTGACTTATTCTCAAAAGGTTTTGGGTTCATACCTAAGTAGAGAACTGATATTTTTAAATTGCTTGTGGATATCAAACTATTTATTAGAAAGAAAAATTTGGAATTGTTTTTTAATGGAAAGAAAACTAATTTTAAAGAAGATAAATTAGCACGTAGAAGTACATTCAACCCACCTTTGCACCCCCAGTTAAAAACTTTTGAATTAGTTTTGGAAAATGAACTTAGGAAGTCCTTGAGATGGCACAATGTACAGTCCAACCTGACCTTGCTAGAACAGGAAACACTCAAAACTGTGAGTAGTAACAGAAATCTTAGAGTTATGAAACCAGATAAGGGGGGGGGGTAGTACTTATGGATTATATTACATATGAAGGTAAAATGCTTGATGTTTTGAGTGACTCAACTAAGTACACAAGAACGTGTATCAATTAAATTAATGTAGCGTATAGAAAAATATATGTTTTATTAAAAGATTTATTAATGGAAGGAGACTGATTGATATAGACACTTATAATTATTTATACGTAGAGAAACCTAAGGTACCTTCAATTTTTGGCATTTCAAAGGCACACAAGAATGTCAATGACCCACCTTTAAAACCGATAGTTTCCGCAGAGGGTTCAGTGACTGCACCTTTGGTAAAATATATAGACAAAAAGGTGAAGAAATTGGTTACGAACAACAATAATATACTCAAGGACTCTTGGGATTTTCTGAGAAAAATAGACAATACTTTATATACAGATAATGTGGCATTTGGTACCTTGGATGTTATAGATTTATTTACTAGTATACCACATGACACAGGTTTAGAGTGGTTTGAAGAAATGGTGGGATGTAATGAAATTACACACAATGACTTTAGAACTGTTTTAGTGTTAATGGAGGTAGTGTTGAAAAACAATTTTATTTTTTTCGAAGGAGAATATTTTAAACAGTCTAGGGGTGTTGCTATGGGTGCACACTGTGCTCCTACATATGCTAATGTCATAATGGCCTACTGGGAAAACAAATATGTATTAACTTCTGTTTTCAATAGTACGTAGACATTTTACGGCAGATTTTTAGATGATTTGTGTTTTTTATGGAAAGGAGATGAGGACACTTTTAAGTTATTTGTTGAATATATTAATGGAACAACTAATTGTGTGTGTCCCTAATGTGTCCCTTGTGGCAGTTGCAGTGTTTGTTCCTTCATTTATTTTGAGTAAAGGATAACGTTGAATAACGGTCTGAAAAGCACAGTCAGATTTTGTAAAGGAAATTGTAAAACAAAAATGGTGGTCTATATGGCTGTATGCACAAATTGTTGTGCATTCTACATAGGAAAAACAGAAAGACTATTTAAAGACCGCATTTATGGACATCTGTATGACATTAGGACATACAAAGAGACTAGTGCTTTATTTAAGCATAGCTTACTATGTTCTTCTTTTGGAGGTTACAAGTTTGGCATTATTGATATTGCTAAGGAACACAAATATAGAGGAGGGGGGACCTGAAAAATGCTTTGCTGTATAAGGAACTTATATGGCAGCTTAGATTAAAATCAAATATTCCACCTGGTCTTAATGATTATATAAGTATAAAATCAGTATTACTGACAAAAGCTGAAAGTATATGATTCTAGTATTTTATTGCATTTTATTTTCATCATATAATGTTTACATACTGATATATGAGTTTTTTCATTACATTTTAAGACAGTACATTTTATTGTGATGTTCTTTTAAATTTTAAATGTTTAATTGGTGTTAATTATGTTTAACTGTATAAGGTTGTATATTGCACTGGTGCTTTCATCTGAAGAAGTCTTGTGATCAGATGAAAGTGCTCATCTGTGGATTATTTGTGGATTTATAAAGGATTTTGCACCTGCGGTGGTGGCCTGGATTTTTTATTTGTATGGTTTATGAGTTATGTTTTATAAATGTGATCTTGTTAAGGAGTGGTGACAGTCACCTAGCCTAATCATTTCAGCAGAGAGATACCACTGAGGGATATCTTTTGCAGACAAGCACCACTGGGTATTATAGGGAGACCGGATATAACAGTTCACTGCATGTCCTAGTCAGTTTTAATTTGCTACCTGCAATATAAAAGTCATTATGTGTTCACTGTTCTTCAGTCACTTTCTACACCTCACTGATCACTTTCTACACCTCAGTCTTTAACAGTATGCAGTGCAATCTTTCTACTTTTTTTAACTTTTATAGATAGCTGCTTCTTCTGCTTGACTCAAGAGAAAGCTACAAAATGCTTGTGCAGGCATCAGATTCCCTCTGTGCATTTTCACCTTCATTATTAGCTTTGTGTGGAAAAATCACAATATGGTAAAACCCATCCTTAATGAATATTAAACATGCCTTTTGTCAAACTCTGTTAGAGATTAAGTGTCCCATTTGCAAAACAGTACTCCTATATGTTTAAAACTAGTCAAATTATTTTCTATGGTGCAGATAGTGCAAGTATGGAGTAGTATATATAAGCAGAAGACGGTAAGAGGATGGATGGGAGTTTGCCCTCCACCGTACTCCCGAAAATACTTATTTTGTATTGTTTTAAAATTAGCCGTGTTAGCTATTTATATATTTATGTATTAGATGCAAGCTCTGTGTCAACTAAATCACTGGGATTTAAGTGCGTCTGTAGGCATTTATTAAGTCATTTGAGATAAATGAGGATTTGCTTAATAATGTATCCTAGATCCCACAATGATGATAATTCTGCTGTGCAACAGTTAATAATAAAGTTTTGATAGAAGAGTAGGGGAATTGCATGCTTTTCTATAATGAGAGATGTTCTGTTTCTCACTCTTGTAGTTATATTTTTTCTGCTAAAAACTCAATAGAAAATAGTAAACATCTAGTGAAGGAAAGTTCTGTTAAGAAAGAAAGATAGCATATTGAGCCTGTTTCCAAGAAGGCAAAAAATAGAAATTATGGAGCTTTCATTGAGCACAGTAAACATGCAAGTTTTAATATCCAAGAATACAAGGCCTTTTAACCTAAGTAAGACTGCTGCCCTGGCAGCTATTGGAGTACGTTCATTCTCCCCTTGCCATGAGACAGAAGTTTAGTTGCTCTGTCCTCCCTATGCACTTTCAGACTAAAACGTAAATTTCTAGAGGTTAAGATGTGATATCACCAAATATTTCATTACCAGTTAAAGCTGTATAGACAGCATTCAGTGCTGAAAGCTTCTATATGTTTTGCAAAAGGTTCTCCTCCCTCCCTGAATGCCAATTCCTAGACAACTGGGCTGGCATTAAAGACGGCTTATATACCGATTTAAATTCTGAAGAATTCACTGGATTCTGACACTCCCTTAGTGGGTGAAATCCACTTGCAGTGATAGAAGTCCAAAGATCAGATTTTGGTTGGACTGACACTTACCTCAAACTAAGTAAAATGTTTTGGGTACAGATATCTGGCACCTTGACACCAGCGGTGTAGGCATCTAAGAATAGGACATAAGTATATGGATGCCCACTATTAATCCTTTATTTTCTTTTAATTATATGCTGTTTACAAAAGGCTACTCAGTCTTCTTTGGTTTTGTCTAAGCCTTCCACTTATGGTGCTACACTATCCTCCCATTTAGAGGAAAATAAAAATTCTCTAGCCAGTGAGAATCAAACTTCTTCCTCTTCATGCCTTGTTAATGAATCCACAGATCATGATTCAGTATATTCTGGTTCTTCATCTGTCTCGCATTAGTAGTACATTTTCAGGATTGCTCATTTGTACATTTGCAGGTATATTTGCATTTCATAGTTTTCACTCCTGCCCCATGACAGCCTAAGGGAAATATGAGGAAAAGGGTAGTGTGTCATTAGTGGAAGACTGGATATGAAGTTAAATTGTGAAATCCACAAATAGGCATCCATATTACTAATTGTTTAGTAAGAAGCGGTGGTGCAGTGGTAACGTTGTTGCCTCACAGCAATAGGTTCTCCCATTCGATTCTCAGCTGGAGTGCCTTCTGTGTGGAGTCTGCATGTCCTCCCCATCGTCGAGTGGCATTTGAAAGACATGCGTGAATGTGTGTGCCTTCATTGAAGGTTGGGCATTGGGCTGGTACCTCAGAACTGGAAAAATCAACTGCCAATCATTAGCAGACCGGAGTTCAGTTGTGGTGACCCCTAATCAGGAAAAGCCGAAAGAAAAACATTGCTATTTGTTTAAAGCTGCATTCCTATAGTATTATGTTGTTCAAGATGCTGGATGAAGTTCTCTTTACATGCATTCTGTCTCTGTGCTTGTTGACCATGAATCCTCCCCATGATGACTGGAACTTATTTTTTTACCTGTACTGTACATTCCAGCATTGGGGTGAGAGCCATCTGAATGGGCTGTCATCCAGGTAGCCATGGGGTTTTTCCTGTTCCCTCACCTAAGTACCCAATACTTCCTGATATAAGTATATCCCTATTTAGCAATAATTATTAACAATTATCTGTATAATATTTTATTTTGCTTACATTTACCAGGTATGCCTGACTGGGTTTAGTCAAATATCCCTTTTCAACAGAGGGCCACAGACAAATATATATATATATATATATATATATATATATATATATATATATATATATATATATATATATATATATATATATATATATATATATATATATATATATATATATATATTCCTATGTCTATGTTACATTATCATACGATTAAAATAGCGAATGCTATTTCATTGTGCCGATAATGTCTAAACCACAAAATATCGAACACACGGAACAGCAAATTTTTCCTCAAGGAAAAAATTCACTGTTCTGCAAAAAAAATAAAAATAAATAAAAACACTTAAACACAAAGATAAGTGCGGGGCTTCATCCCCTACACCCTCCAATGTGGGAGGCTGTGCCCCCCACACCACTTTTACTTAAATATACCAACTTCGAGATCACACCATAGTGGAGGAAATGGCAAAGTCCCGAAGACGGCCCACCAAATTTTTTCCCTGTTTGTGATGTTCCATGTCTTCGCTATTTTTCCATTTCGACAATATTGGATCGACTAAATAGCTTTCGCTATTTAGTCCCTTCGATACACTAATATAGACCTGTATTCCCTAATATCACTTGTAAGAGTACCTGTCACCTTATCCCTATTTAATTATTAAAAGGGATAAAGGAGAGTGACAAATGGCAAGGGGACTATATGTGGCAATGAGCAAGATAGTAAACAGAGTATGGATGGGAGAAGCTAAGCCATGAACAATGAAAGAACTTGGTGGGGATTGTTGCATAGGTTGTAATAAAGGGTAGGGAATGGGAGCATTAATAAACTAGGGGACATCACTTATTCATTTGTCTAGGGCTCCATTTTATCTAAGGCCAGCCCTACTGTGCCTTACAAGCTGCTGTTAGTTAGAGATAACATGGCAGATATGGTTATGTTGCCCTTACAGAAGCCATGTTGATTCTTGCATGAGACTATTACAAGCATGGTAGGAGGCCATATCAATGGACACTCTTTTCTCGCACATTTTGAAAGAGAGCCAAAGCAGAGACATCAGTAGGTTTCTGCTAGCTGCATTAAACACTGTTCAAGGTGGATATGACTGTAACAGGAGCTTTATATAGATTGTGAAAATTATTGTACTGTCAAGGCTGTTAAAATATGACAAAGGAGAACAGAGATAGATGCTTTGCATTCTTTCACTAACTTTGGGAAAAAGTCCATCTCCTCCACAAAGTTCACCACCTGGGAATGGTTTTAGTTATATGTTGACCTCTTCCAGGCTTATTTTTACAGATTTTAAATGTTGACGTGGAGTCCTGCAGATGTTCTATATGCCCATGCGTGAAGTTTAAGTTATACTTGTAAACCTCACACAAAGACAACCAGCTGCAGTAGTTTGTAACTTATTTTCTGCATATTTGTATAAAAAGAAAACAAATCAAACACTTTCAAACATTTTAGTACATTCAAAATCTAGGTGAGGTTTACTAATGAAGTATGTTTGAGCTTGGTAGTTGTCAGAATACCTTTTCAGATTTATCAGAGACGGTGGATGAAGAAGAAATGTAGTGAGTGACCTGATTCAGTTTTATGACTTGGTTACATGAGAAATTTACAAGGGAATACAAGTAGATGCATTCTACCAGGAATTCTAGAAATTCTTGTCTCTTTCTGAAAAAGAAAGTTGACAGAAATACTGGAGAAGTCGGGTATAAGTCTAAAACTGAAAAACTGGATAGATGTAAGGTTGAATGGTAGAACACAGAGAGCTTTGATGAGATGAATAATGTTATAAATTAGGGACAGGACTAGTAGACTATGGCAATGTCTTTAGTCAGGTACCTTTTGTTGTGTTTGTTCCAAAAATATCTGTAGGAAGAAAGAACAGGATTACCCTCTTTGCTGATGATACAAAGACAGATGTGACAGTGGACAATGTATGGAGGAACCTAGTGAAGGATTTAGAAAGTCTGAGCAAGTAGGCAGAAAAATGGCAGTCCAGGTTCAGTGCAAGCAATTGCAAAGTACTTCATTAAAGCCACAATAAATCATGTGATGTATCAACTGGGAGCAGTGGAACATCAATAGTGAAGGAAAAAGTTCTGGGAATGTTGATCACATCTGGACGAGATGGCTGGGAACACATTGCGAAGGCAGCAGCAATCATCCATGGGGTGATAAATTCTAGACAAGAGGTAATGTTTCCATTCTACATGGCCTTGGTCAGACCACGTAATGAGTACTGAATACAGTTATGGAAGTCATAGAAGGAAAAGGACATCAGGGTGATGAAAAGAAATCAGAAGAAAGTGACTGGAAAGATCTGTGAGATAAAAAGGATGCAATAAGACTATAGGCTAAAGGAGTAAGAGAGTTCTTCTCCCTTGTAACCAGAACAGATGGTGGCATAGTACTGGTGCACATGATCTTGTTAGGGAACTATGAGGGGGAATTCTGAACAGGAAAGGACAGAAGATTGTAAATAATAACTATTTCCTAAATCTCTGAAAATATTGTCTCACATAGAGGGAATTAAAGGATGGATGTTACATAAAGAATCCACAGAGGCATTCATGAGAGTAAGAGACAAATGGAAAAAGGGTAAAGGGGAAGGTAGGACTGGAGTGGAGGTAGAATGATGAGACACTTAGAAGGACAAATTACATAGGCTTCAGGACTGGCCTTAAACATTGGCAAACTAAGTAGTCACCTATGGTGCCATGCTTAAAGGGGCACTCTTTCCCTATGTATTAATTTTTAGAGCAATACTTCTTTGCAGTAAAAAATACATAAATAAAGCCCCATACTAATAAAACTGGACCTTCAAGTCTCATTAAGTTTAAACATTGTGAGGTCATGGGAGTAGAGACCTTTCAACATCCAAATGTAGGTGCCGGAATGTAGATTTTATTTGATTTGTTTTTTATTTTATATATATGAAATAAGAAGGGACATGATCGAGGAATAGTATGCTGAGTGATCAAGCACAACCAGGTATTTTTTTGGCAATATTTCTTGCTTCATAATTTGCGAGGTGAGGATGGCTGATGAGAGAAGTGGAGTCATCAGATGAGTGCTACTACCTATTTTTGGAGGTATGTTCCTGTTTTCAGGCCTGATTTACCCTTACACAGGATGTCTCTATCTTTGGATGTATGTTCTTGTTTTCAGACCTGCTTTACCCTTACAAAGGATATCCCTATTTTGATGGTATGTTTTCATTTTTAGGCTTGATTTACTCTTTCACATAATTGTCTGAATCTCCCTATCACATCTGATTTTTGAAGCTGTCTAGTGCACAGAAAACGAGATTACATGACCAGCATTCTCTTGGTAACAACAATTTAAAGAAAGAGGAAATACTTCTTGCATATCCTTTTTCTGAAAGAAAAAATACTTTGTATGATTAATTTTCACAATACAGATCAGTAAGGTCTACAGACATTAGACTGCATCTCTGATTGTGCTTATATTTTATACCATTTTTGTTACTCTATTTTTTGTTTATGAGTAGTATCCTATATTCCTACTGGAAAAGGTGTCAGCCACATGACATTTGGTATTCAAATGTTATGCTAATTAGATGCTCAGATTTTTAGCTGGATGTACCTATGTTTTAAGGGTCTTTTCCCCTATTTTCACTATTTTAAGGTTGAGAGGTGTTCTGTGGAGGAGATAATAGTACATGCATATCCATCCGACATTGTGGCTATAACTTCTGGGTGGAGCTCAAGTTGGTTCAATGAAAGTAGCCCTCTTGTCATTTGCTCAGTTCTAACAATTATTTCCTGGTTTTGCAGGACTAGTGTGCAGTTGTGAAAAGTAAGATGGGCTACTTAAGTGGACACCTAATATATACAGATAGACTAGCCATATTTGTTGTGGTTGTCTTCTGTAGAGGAAAATGACTAGTTGCCTAGGTCTGTTTGCTTATTATTTGACTTTGCAGGACTAATGTGATTATGTAAAGCAATATTTTAATATGTGGTAGCTGATTGTTTGGAACAAACGTAAAATACATTACAAGGTCATTCTTTTTCATCACAATAGATTTCCAAATTGTACATAAAAGTGCTTATAATGGCTTGATGGGAGTTGCCTGATTGAAAGTAACTTACCTTGTTCTGACTTGCTCAGTTTAAGAGTCATCCAAGCCCTTCCCTGTATTCATATGGTCATTTTGTAACACAAGTTTATCTTAGTCAGAGTTTCAGGGGAGCTGCACAGTGGGAGTATGCTGAATTGGATGGGAGTCCATAGGGACACACACACACACACACACACACACACACACACACACACACACACACACACACACACACACACACACACACTCACGTGCACACACAAAGAATAATGACAGGGGTAGCACCTAAGTGAAGAGGCATCTAAGAAAAAGCTAAGAATTTAGAGTAAACAAGGTGTTATTGTAGTTGCATGACTACAAATAACAGAATTACTTAGTATACATGATGAGATTATTCAGTGTCATGGAGAACACTGCAGAGCAGTCACAAAGAAATAACTAGAGGGCATACTGAAATAATCAGCTCTGCCTTTACAGATAAAGAGATGTATTTATATTTATTTTACACAGCTGGTATTTCTGACTCCTCTGATGTAATTAAGAAGTGAGCTGCATAACAGCAGAGCTAACATATAAAAACATGCTGTGTGCACTAAAGTGGGAAGTGGATCAAGGTAAGCATGTCATTGTTTTGTGATTTAAGGCTATAAATATTGTTAAATCTGGGTACTTTCTGAGTAGACAGTTGCAATAAGAGTTTAAAATGAGATTATACTTAGTGAATTAAGCAAACACTAACACGGTGCAGTGAGTAGCATTATTGTCTCACAACAAGGGGCTCTGTGGTTCGGGGTGCCTGAAAATGGGTTAGGAACTTCTAAATGTGCTTATAAGTGTGTGTGATATAAAAGAAAGGCCTGACAATTAACTTCTGTTGCCACCCTCCCGCCTAGTAAACTCATTGGATGGCAGTGGCCTTTCATGGGTTGCTATGGGAGTCAGCTACAACTTCTAAGTGTGGATGAATGGAGCATGTCTGATGAAGGGGAAGCATCCCAGTTTGGTCAAAGTTCTTCAGTGATTCTGAAATGTATACAAGAGACCAATAACAAGGAGATGCTGTTTGCTGTACTCTCATGTTTATTTTTTTTTAATCTGGGCCAAGCAGAATTAGGAGAGACCATATTCTGTTTTTAAGATTAGCATACTCTTTCCACTGGCTTTCCTTGCTTTATATGATAATAGGTTGGTATGTACCTGTATAAGTACATGTCTCACTGAAGAAAGATAATATAGCATCACAAAGCAGCTTTAGCTAAAACTTGAACATTAAAAACTTATCAAAAGCAATTTAAAAGTATCAAGTAAGGAAGCATATTGAATCATGAATGATTATTTATCCCAGTTTGAAGCAAATCCATTAGAATGAAAAAACATAATGCCAATATTGAGGCCAGATTTTATTTTTTTTTATTTTACATTTGTTGACCGGGGTAGTCCGACTTGATACATGTCTGTTTTCGTAGGAGGCCCGTGGAGAAACTCTCCAAAATTCCAGATTCTATAAGATATACACTAAATGTACATGATTTGTATTCAAGGGCATCACCTCTACATTTTTTGCACTTTCTAGTCACTCAGAAAGATTACACTAGTTGTACATATAGTCTATACTTTGAGATAACCTTTATGAATCCCCCTCAGTATTTAAAGTTGCAAGGACACCAGTAGGAAAATTAAAATTAGGAATAAGAAGGTGTAAGTTATGCTTGTGCTGTCTGTTCACTCAGAAGAGTGTACACTTAAAGTAGGCATTAATTAATCCAAGGTATGGTCTGTACACTAAAATCATCTCTAAAGTAAGGGTACATGAATCCTAAGGCATTCCCTAAAAAAGTGACCATTGTTAGCCTAAAACAGTATTAACATTTCTTGTAATCTTAAATATCTAAGAGAGTATACATTTAGGATTTTTATTCTAGAATAATACAAATTGCAAACTAAACCCTGCAAACATGTTGTCCCTGAAACATAGGTATTTAGCAGAATGCACAATGTCGATTAGTACTGGTAGCCACACAGAGCAGGAAGTCGATGATTCAGAGCAATGTTTCAAAATGGAACAATAGTACGGTATTCAGGGCATGCAGATGACTGCATAATGATACAAATGTGAGAAAGCTCATGCAAATGAGGCATACAGATTCAACATAAAATGTGGTAGAGTGATTCTGAAGGGCACAAAATAGGCACACTGCACTGTGGCACAACTATATTCTAAACACTAGGGATTGTTGTTCTGAGAAATGGAGACATTAAGAGCAGAGCAGCTATTGCAGAACAGTATGTGCAAGTACCAACATCAGAGTCAGTGTCCTCGGTGTTTGCACCACCACAAAAGGTGACATCAGCAGTTAACATACAATAAACACATGGACTAGCATATAGTGGATCACTGCTGTGAGAATAGGGAGATCATGCATAACCTAGATAAACTGTGTCGCAAACGACTGGAATTCTGGAATTAAGGGGAGGTGTGAATGGATTTTTTTATCCCAGTTGACACAAAGTTATGAGTAGTGTTAACCATATTAACTACAGTGATCATACAGAGTACTGTGGGTGATACAATGGGAATGTTGTAGGAGTCAGCCTTGTGCATCCTATAAGAGTTCCTAAATATCATACTGCAGCATGTGAAGGAGCCTGTCCCCTTCACCAAGTCTGCTGAGGAGAAAACTGCCACTATGTACATGTTTTACAGCATGACATGTTTGCCCAAGGTCCTAGGAGCCATAGATTATACACACATTGCCATGACAGTCTCACCTGGTACACCGGGACTGAGGTACATTAACAGGAAGTACTTCCACTTGCTTAGCTGCCAGGTGGTGTATAGTAGCCAGAACATTATCAATAATATGTCAGTGTGACACCCTGGCAGTTCCTATGAGTCGTATATATGGCATATATCCAACGTTTATACCAATGGTTCAGGTGGTGAGACTTCCCACAATTTTTTCCAATCAGGAGGTATACACACAATTGGGCTACACAGGATATTATGCATACTTACAATCCAAGTAGGGGAGTAGGGCACACATAATGATATAACTATTATACGTTAGTTGTAGGTGGTGCTGGATAACCCTTGGAGGCACAGATGTTGACTCCCTACCAAAATAATCAGATAAGGGAAGAGAATGTGTATAACACAGCCCATGCAGAATCATGGAATGTCATGGTGCAAATGTTTGGACAACTGAAGGGGCACATTAGCTGCCTTGACAAATCAGGAAATGCACTGTAAAGTGCACTTCAGACATGCAGTAAAATTATTTGATAGTACAAATTAAATAACAAAGAATTTTACCTATTGACATAGTCAAGAATGGCACTTTAAGATGTGGAAAGTACATGTTTATTCCATAAACAGTGCTGGGATACTGCCTGCTTATATCATTAGTATCAGTTTCAAGAAACAAAGGGAAAAAACTCCATATATATATATAATATTTTATCAGTTGCATGCATGAAGAACTTTGATGTCGCATTGACTTTAACAAATCAAAATATTTAGAAATAATTTTGCACCCAGTGATTCTCACTTAGAGCTTCATGTGGACACTTCACAAATATGCATTTCAATACATGAGACACCTTTGTTAAAATGTATTTTCCTTCAGCGTTGTAACATTCAGTACTAGTCCACACTATCTTACAGAGTGCCTTGCAAAGACATCCTCCAGCCTGATAAGGCCAGAGTGTAACTGTTGATTATTCTGGTTTCCACAGATACCTGCCACAATTCATTAACTTTATGAAACTAGACTTTCCAACATAACATCCCTTAACTCTATCAGCACTTACTTTACCTTCAATTGCTGTCAGTACATTATAATTGGCTGATAGGAGAATGCAGCTGTAAGGCACTTAAAATATAAGACTGCTACATATATGAAAATTTATCTTGCATAATTATGTATTTGTTTTTCAGCTTTACTCTGACATAAATATATAAACATTTTATTTGACTCATTTATGAAGAAATTAAAAGTTAATCAGCCGGATTCACGAAGGCTTGCACGGGGTCTAAGAGTAGAGTAAGACTCCATGCAGCCAACATGTCTGCCGAGCGATCCAAGAACAGCCGGTAGGGACGTGCAACAGAGCTCCTAAAATGAGTCTTACATGGACAGGGCTTGGATATGCAAATTACCTCAATTGCAGGCGAAAGCTATGCAAATGAGGTAAATTTGCGATCCAGGAAACCCGAACCCGTTCGAGTAAAAGCAGTATTATTTGCAGAAATGTACTCAGTTGACAACTGAGTACCATTCTGCAAATAGCAAAACGGAGCCGTGACAGCACCAAATAAAGGTTGCATCCAGTTGAGGAAGCATGCCAATGGCCAAATATACGGCCATTGGCAATGTTCACCGATGCAAAATAAAAATAAAAGTATTTTTTTTTATCCCGCTTGCCGATGTTTAAGCATAGGGCAGCGCCGCACAAACGCGCTGCACTCTAAAAACCAGAAAACCAATAATTAAAATCCACAAATGTGGATTTTATTGTAATTCTTAATTTACAATGCAATGGAATGGCAAGCTGAAGATAACTTGGCTACCGAGTAGAGGTTGCTAAGGGGGAAACTCAGTCTAAGAGATGTAACCAAGCATTATTAGGCAATCCTATGCAAATGAGGGTAAGGATAGTGAATCCCAAGTTTTCATAGCAAATGAGCACAGTCAGTGGAGTGTAGGAGTAGGATAACGGGAGTATCAGAGTAGAAGATAGGTGACATCACGAGGGGGGTATGTATGAAAGAAGTGAAGCTCATTGGAGCAGAGTGGCATGTGTTTGCTGTCAGTTACTCATCACTGGAAGAGGTGTGTCAACAGGTACCCTAGCTAAAGGCAAGAAATTGAAGGTGTATGCCGTGGATAACACTAAAGTTTCTTGTAGAAGTGCTTGCAACATGTTTGCGCGCGGGTGCACGCCTATATATCCGAGTAAGACTGTGTCCGCACGTGTGCCCCTGTGTGCACACGTTTAAGCCAGAGTAAGCATGTCTAAGGTTGTTTAAAGTTGTGTAAGCGTGTTTGCGCCTGTGTGCGTGTGTTTCAGCAAAAGTAAGCAAGTTTTAGTCTGTGTAAACGTGTGTGCGTGCGCGTGTGAGCTGGTGTGCGTGTGTTTGCAGTTGTGTGTGCGGTGCTGCCCCCAGAGGAAACGGAAAGGGAAGAGGAAGCACAACAAATAGTAGGAAGTTAACCAGGGAGAACTAGCAGAGCAAGCAGGTGAAAACAATCAGAATCAGGCAATTACACAGGCAGCACACTAGCCCAGCCCAGCACTTAAAACTCTGCAAACAACATTCCACTATGTTTCTCTCAGAGACACTGCAACACTGCAGTAAGCTAATAGAAGTGAAAACTGAAAAAGCTTTACTGAAACAAAGAAATGTTAGGGGCTGCCATTGTTGCTATAAAGCGACATATGCAACATGCTGAGGGTGGTGACAATGCGAATGCTGCTGGACAACCCACAGTGAGGAGACAGAGAAGAGTGTACAGGCCCAGGGTAACCTATCAGGGGTGACATGAGCTGGAGATAGTGGAGCGCTATAAAGTGGACAGAGACCTCATGCAGCAAATTGTTGAGTTGTGCATGCCACGCCTCACACACAGAACCAACAGAGGGGAACCCATCCCAATGGAAACCAAGGTATGTGTTGGCCTAAGAATATTAGCAACAGGTACCTTCCAGAGACCAACTGGTGATGGGGATATCACAGGCATCAGCATCCAGGGTACTGCACCAGTTCCTGGATGCCATGTCAGCACATGTTGATGATCATGTATATTTCCCCAATTCCCGTGAGGTATTGGCCAGCAATATGCGTCTCTTCCAGCAAATAGCGGAATACCCTGAGGTAGTGGGTGCAATGGACTGCATGCACATATGCATCAAAGCACCAGCCAGTGAGCGGGGTAGGGTCTACTTTAACCGCAAGGGCTTCCCCTCCATCAACTGCCAGGTTGTGTGTGATGCCCAGGGCATAATACTGAATGTGTGTGCTGGCTGCCCTGGAAGCTACCATGATTCCCATATCTGGCATCTGACAAAGCTGTACCAGACATTTGCCAGTGGGGACATCCCTCATGGTCACCTAGTGGGAGATGCTGGCTATGCACTGGAGCCATGGCTGATGACACCCAGAAACACGCACACACCTGAACAGGAATGCCATAATGAGGCACACGCACAAACATGAAATGTAATCGAGTGTGTGCTTGGGCTGCTCAAGTCATGGACACATCTGGTGGAGCCTTGCAGTACTCACCAACTACATGTACCCAAATTGTCATGGTATGTGCTATGCTACATAATATGATCCTGCAAAAACAGCTGCAGCAGGAGCAGCATAGGCCCAGGCCAAACAGCGCCCCACCATTGCCAAGGCCATCACAGGCAGAGCGCGACTCGGAGGAATAACCTGAGCCTGCCCCAGTAGGCAGAAGGAGGCATGCCCAGTATGCTTTGGCCTTGGCAAAGAGGCAACACATAGCACATACACTGGCTCAGTAGGAACCTTGGAAATTATATCTCTCTCTGACATGCACATATAGTAAAAGGGATGCCTAACTTGACACTACCTGTTTTCAAACATGTATAGGGAGTGTAGTATGTGCATCCGACATAGGCAGCCCTGCAGCACCACCTGAGGCATGATTACCATGTGTTAAGCAATATAAAGCAGTGCTAAACAGCTTTTACCACCATTCAGTATATGTAAACAAAATTGCACACACTAGCTAGCACAACTGTGGTCACTGTTGAGCAATATTGTGCAATGTTCAACAATGTTGGTTAACGTTGAGCAATGTTGGACAAGCTTGGTCTAAGTTGGGCATAGCTGAACAAAAGCCAACATGCTCATATTTGCTCTACTGGCCCTTAAGCAGTCTGGTCTGCTCAGTATGAAAATATAAAGCAGTGACAGGCCTTGAACGAAAGATACTGTGCACTATAGTCATAGTACTCAACCACTAAACCATGACAGTATTTCAGTGGTCAGCCTATTTGAAGGAATGCTGATAGGTCTATGCAAAGTATCTCATGGAAACTCTGCAGGCACAGCATAATCCCTGTCGAGTTATGACACAAAGGTGAGCCCTGCAGTAAGAATAGAACCTGATTTTCAACACACATATAATATAAATGTTAATATTGGTCATGTTCACACACATCAACAAATGTAGTGGACCTCAGACAGCAACATACTGAAAAGTCACACTGGGCATGCTCACACACTTAGGCCATGTCTGAGTACAGCAGTGGGCCACACATATCTGGCAGTTGCATGTGTTAACCCAGGAACCTCTCACTATTCACCAATCCGCCTTGTGCACACAGTTATATGACAACAGACACATATATAATATAGTGGAACCCTGTCATAATAAAATATGTTCTGCAGATACTTAGGTTCTTCATAGAAAGTGGGAAAGCAAAGAAGATATAAAACCTGCAATTAGTATCGTCAATAAACAATGTGCATCACGAACATTATCATAGGTTCAGAGGTTGATACTAGGCTATCTGCCCTAGGGCATGTATAAGCCTAGCCAGAGTGTGTTTGGCTTTCGCAACTTTGTTAGATTAGTAGACTATGCCTGTGAATAGTAGATCACACAAGATAGCCAATTTATGTTTAGTCTATTGTGCCTCTATCTTGCAGGGACCCAGAAGATATCCCAGGGGTAAACATATGATCACCCATCCACTTGTCAAGATGTCTCCTGTAGGAGGTCAGTGGGGGGCTCTGCCTATGCGGGACTGGGATCTCATTCCAGAGTGAGTGGAGCCTCTGGGATTAGAATCTGTCCCTCCAGCATGTCCTATTAATATCTGTGCTGAGGTTTACGTTTGGCTATCCTGAGGTAGAGCATGTCCATTAAATCTGGGTTGGACATGGCTTTAAACAACAGGCACAGATCGCATCCGAGTAGGCAGTAAGCGACTGAGTAGAGCTGGAGTTACTTTAGCCGAACTGCGCAGGGCATTTGTGTGAGTCCCTAGATCTACTTGGTGAGGTACTTTTGTGGCCATTACAGTTGCTGCAGGTGTCAGGTAAGGTACATCCCAAATGGGGCATTGTATCCAGGCATGGGCTTGATGAGTATAGGGGCACAATGACCTCACTTGATCTAGATGTGAAACCTTATGGCATAAAGTGGGCTATATAGCCAGTCTGTCTAACCACTTTGGCAACATGATCGTCAAAGGCGAGAGTACTAACTGCTCGTGTCCCCAAATCCCTAATAACTCCTACCGTATGTAATGGATTACCACCTATGTGGTAATGTGTGGGCACGTTGTTATTCCCAAAGGGGATGACTATGCATCTAATGGCATTTAGCCGTGGCTCTGGCACCAGTCATCCATCTCTGTGAGACCCTTTTTGAGGATGCTTGTGCCAGCTGGAGAGTCGATTATGGCACCCAGTTTGCAGTCATCTGCAAACATGGTCAGCCATATTCCTCCTGTGTTAGCCTGTACGTCAGAGAAATATATACTGAACAAGAGAGGTCCCAGGACTGAGCCTTGTGGGATGCCACGTGTAACTGGTGTATAGTCAGACATGGCACCTGCAATACTGACCATGTGGGTGCCATCCCTGATCCAGGTAGCAATCCATCTTGTGACATATGTGTCGATATCGAAGCTGGTGAGCTTATGTATAATGCCCGAGTGGGGTATTTTGTTGAAGGGTTTTGTGAGGTCCAGGTAGGCTGTGTGGACAACCTTCCCTATGTCTATGGACCTGGTAACTGTTTAAAGAAGTCGAACAGGTTCAAGAGGCAAGATCTGCCCACAACAAAGCTGGATTTTGTAGGATCCAGTGTCTGTAGGTTCCCGATGTCTATGTGTATGAGTTCCATGATGATACACTCCATAGCTTTGCAGACCAGGCTAGTTAGGCTTATAGGGTGATATTGTCCGGGGTCCATTGTGGCACCACCTCTGTGGAGAGGGACCACTGTTGCTGTATGCCATTCCTTGGGTACATATCCTGTAGTAACTCTGATATTGAACAGTGACTCAATGTGAGGGTTACGTTTATAATGAAGCTTGTGTAAGACGCAGGCCGGGACACTGTCTGGTCCCATTGATGCTGTGTTGCCTGCTTTGGAGAGGGCAGCAATCACCTATTCATCTGTGATGTCAGGGAGGCTACACTCTGTTGGGATGGACATTTGCTCTTTAGGGGGGATGGGGGGGAGACATTTGCACTGAACCTGTTTGCCAGGATGTTGGCAATGTCTGTGGGTTCAGTGTATGTTTTGTCAGTATGCAGTAACTCACAGCATATCTAGGAGTTTCCACCCAGGTTCCTGACATAACTAAAGAAGGCCTTGTGATTGTCCTTAGTGTCTGGTGCAATTTTCTGTTAGAAGCAGGCCTTAGATGAATTCATGAGTGATTGTAGCTTTTTGCTAGTACTGATCAGAGATGCCTTCCCTTTTTGGGATTATGTTCTATCATGTAGTAGCCTCCTCCTTTCGTTGTATAGCTTATTAATGGCCAGGGTCCAACAGACAAGTCCCCTGCCTTTGGAGGAGTGAGTCTTGTTGTTATTTGGGATAGCATGATCCATGCATTCCAGTAGTTGTCCATAGAATGCGTTTGTAAAGGATTCAGCGGTCTGAGCCGTATTTACCACTGTCCCAGGGTCTTTGAAGGATACCACCTTGGTTTGGAGAAGTGTGACATTTGTTTTTGAGAAGCTCTTCACTGAGATTACCTAGGATGGGGGTGGGGACGGGATATGGATGTCCAGTGAGATAAATGTATGGTCTGACCTTACCAATGGGGAGTATATCTCTGGTGTGGAACATAGAGTCCCCATGTTGATGATGATCAGGTCCAATATGTTTTCCCCTCTTGTGGGTGTGGTGACCAGTTATGCCATAGCATTTGAGTTTATAAATTCAAGCAACTGTTGGGTGAGGGTGTTGGGGCTTCAGTAGTATTCCCAGTCAATGTTTGGGTAGTTGAAGTCACCCAATATAATGGTGTTTGGGGAGACCTTCATATTCTCCAGTGTTCCCAGGAAAGCCGATTGGGGTTCCTGAGTTTGGGAGGGTGGTCTGTAGCAGGCTACAAACTGAAAGGCAATTTTGCCCACTGTTAGTTGCACATGTATGGTCTCCGATGCTTTGTGCAGTGCCACTAACCTGGAGGTGTGTGTATCTGTGATGTATATAGATACTCCCCCTATTTTTGTTGGCTGGTCCGAGTCTTGTGGCCAAAAAGCATGGTATGAAGTATAACCTGGTAGTGCTGGTGTGCTTTCGGGAGCCTGAACCAGGTGTCTGTTACTGCACAGATATCGGCATTCTCCATATTGAGGAGAGTCCTGAGTGCATTCATTTTGAGGGTTAGACGTCTGGTGTTGAGCAGCATTACCCTTAGTTTCTTTTACCTTGTCACGTCTATGGAGGTGGGTTTGTCTTTTGAGCCTCGCTTAAAAAAGGCACTATGGGGGTGGCAAGAGCCTTAGCCAGTATTCGAAAATCCGGGGGTGACAGGTGCAAGCCGTCCATAGCAAAGCTATGTGGCATGTCGAGCATGTCATCCCAGGCTGTCAGACACTGGATCCCCTTTGAATGACACCAATATGTTAGCCAACTGTTAAAAGTGATCAGTTTGCCTGTATACTGTGACATCATTCTTGGTGAGGGTAAGATGCTACACAAGGTCAGGGTCATACTGGCCTGGGCTACATTATCAGAGAGCTCCTCTATGTCTCTTGTCATGTAGTCCAGGGAGGAACATCTGAGGTTATTCACACCAGCATGGACAATGATGGAGCCATTTTTGTACTTGCTTTGGAGTGACCTGAGTGCATGTGTTATGTGGTGGATCCTGGCACCCAACAGACAGCTCAAAGTGACCTTCTCCTTGTTCAGCCTGGTGAGTGGGACGTTAGTGTGTCTGACAATAAGTGTCACCTATTACAAGTGTATTAGGTGTGTTGTTTAGCCCTAAGGGCAGTGACTGTGTGGCACACTGACTTTGTGAACTATGTAATATGTGGGTATTGTTGTGGGGTAGCAGTTGTTTGGGTGTCTGCTTTGGAGGTCTCTGCTGCTAAGGCAGAGTTTATTTAGAGCCTCAGAGTATGTTTTTGTGTGGTAATGTATTTTGATTGCTGTCGCTATAGGTCTATGTGAGACTGGATTTGTGGTGTGTGTGGTTACCTTCACCACCTGATAGACTGTGCCAGTCATGGGTCAAGAGAGCTCAGCCTCCTGTTTGTCGCATCTCTCACATATATCTGAATTTGTTGGGAGGAGGAGAGGGTTGTCTGTGTACATTAGGCAGTTGTAACATTGCATCAAAATTCCAATATTCACCTACTGGACTGGAGAGTACACACGAAACCGACCTTTGGACATGCCAGGATATTATGATGACATACTCTGTTGACTGATCACAAAGGATCAGTAGGGTGTTAAGTGTGTAAAAGAGTATAACAGGGGTTTAGTGCTCAGGTTTGCCTGTGTTTTGGAAAGATTATCTGCAAAGGAGTCCAGACTGAACCATGACACCTCCTTCAGCTATGTCATAAATAGCGATATACACTCATATATGTCCTGAGTCAGGGCCAAGTGTACCTGACTGACAATGCCGACATCATGTCAGACAAACCCTTATATACATACCCACCTCCCACTGACAAAAGGCCCTATCATCATACCAGGAGATATCACATGTAGAATGGATAAACAGGTCCCCCCAAAGCCGAAAACATGGCATCAATTGGATTACATTGTTTCCCTATATGTGTCATGAGTGAACTACAGAACAAACAGACCCTGCACCTGAACAGTCTGTTGAGCCTCACCCTCTCTACAGGATCTGAAACTGTTGAATGTGTTACAGCAACATATGGCACATCCCACAAGTGTTGGTGCACAACAGACCATGGGAACTATAGTCCAATAAGCCTATGAAGTCTGATCTGCAAGGCCATGGAGTCCATCATGATTGAAGTCATAAACAGAGCTATTGGAAGCCAACAAATACACAACCCTACCAACTGTGGTATGTTCATGGGCAGATCATGGTTCCCAAACCTGCTAGACTGTTTGCAAGGCAGTCACCCAGGGCATACATCACTGAAAGGAGCTACACATGTCACACATAGACTTTGAATAGCCCTTTATCAACATCCCAGACACATGTCATATCCACAAAATCAACAATCTGAGCATAAATATGTATTGTCATATGAAGGAATGGCAATTTGTGCACAGATAGATCACACAAGCTAAGAATTGTGAAGTCCTGTTCAAGCTGTTAACACCTGCTGACCCACATGGTTCATTCCTGGGATTGCATAAAACAAAGTGCACACACATTACCATGTCCAGTCTGATGATGTCAGCATCCTACAAATATAGCAGGAGAAAAAAAACTGCCCAGGAAAGCATATAGCGCATTGTGTTAATGCGTATCTCTAGTATCATAATATAGTTAGATAGGGGTTTGAATACAGAAATTACTGACTGTGTGTATGTGTGTGGTTTCCTTTGAGAGGAATGCCCTTTTTGGAGACTCGGAAAACACATTAAAAGAGGTACATTCCTCTTTGAAAAGTCTGATGATGTCAGTATCCCACAAATACAGCAGGGGAAATGAAAGCTCCCAGTAACGCATGTAGCGTGTCATGTTAATGCATATTTCTCCAGTATTATGACATGATTAGGTAGTAGTTTGAATCCTGCAATTGTTGAGTGCGTGGGGGGAGGTGTATGTGTCTGTGTGATTTCCTTTGCAAGGAGTGGCCTTTTTGGAGACTGGGAAAGCACATTAAAAGAGGTAAATTCCACTTTGGCAAGTCTGATGATGTCAGTATCCCACAAATACAGCAGTGGAAATAAAAACTCCCAGTGAAGCATATAGCACATTGTATTAATGTGTATTTCTCTAGTATCATAACATAGTTAGGGAGGGGTTTGAATCCTGCAATTGCTGGGTGTGTATGTGTCTGTGTGACTTCTTTTGAGAGGAATGCCCTTTTTGGAGACTAGGGAAACACCTTAAAAGAGGTTTATTCCTCTTTGGCAAGTCTGATGATGTCAGCACCCTACAAATATAGCAGTGGAAATAAAAATCCCAGTAAAGCATATAGCACGTCATGTTAATGCATATGGCTTTAGTGTCATAACATAGTTAGATAAGGATGTGAATCTGTCGTGTGTCATGTCTCTAGTGTCATAACATAGTTAGGTAGGGGTTTGAATCCTGCAGTTTGTGCGTGTGTGGGGCAGACCTCTCAACCAATTAGGGAAAAATTTCAACAAAATCAGGGACAAGTCAAGAAAAAATCAGGGACACTTTTAAAATATTAGTGCTATTAACTTGAAACATTGACAGAATCAGAGCATATGAATTAATGCACATTTTCTGAAGCAAAATAAGTCTATAACTCTTATTATTCATTAAGTGTAATTCACCACCTTTCCTCCAAAAGTCACTAGTTTTAGGAGGGATTAAGAGGGATAGAGCCAAAATTTGAGTCAAAATCAGGGACGTCCCTGAAAATCAGGGACAGTTGAGAGGTATGGTGTGGGGGTGTATGTGTCTGTGTGACTTCCTTTCAGAGGAATGCCCTTTTTGGAAACTAGGGAAACACCTTAAAAGAGGTTTATTCCTCTTTGGCAAGTCTGATGATGTCAGCACCCTACAAATATAGCAGTGGAAATAAAAATCCCAGTAAAGCATATAGCACGTCATGTTAATGCATATGGCTTTAGTGTCATAACATAGTTAGATAAAGATTTGAATCCTGCAGTTGTTGAGTGTGGGGGGTGTATGTGTCTGTGTAACTTCTTTGAGAGGAATGCCCTTTTTTGAGACTAGGGAAACACCTTAAAAGAGGTTTATTCCTCTTTGGCAAGTCTGATGATGTCAGCATCCTACAAATATAGCAGTGGAAATGAGCCCCCCCCCCCACTAAAGCATATAGCGCGTTGTGTTAATGTGTATGTCTCTAGTGTCATAGCATAGTTAGGTAGGGGTTTGAATCCTGCAATTGCTGAGTGTGTGTGTGTGACACTGTTGGTCAATGTGGGTTTTGCTTTTACTACGGTATGACATATCAGGATTAAAACAGTATGTGCATTGCACACATCAGGTATCTATGTGGCAAATAAATATATGTACATGTGACCTCAATTAGTACATAGATGTGAAGCCTGCATACTACATGAACACATTTGTTACCTTTGACAGATTGTGCCGCTGCTTCTCAGATTGTAGGTCACATATGTATGCATGTGACAAGGCCGGCCACTGTAGTGATCTGTGGCCAAAGTCATCTGTGTCACACACACCCATGACAGTTTCTATAGACTAGTGTGAGTGAGGGTACATGCCTGGGGTATATGTCAGACATATTCATATACAACAAAGTCTGGCAAAAATGGACAGTCATTATAGGTGTACATCAGCCTTGTGGATATGCATACAGGCCTCTAAATTCTTATGTGATACACCGAGGGACTTCACAACACCTTTGTATATGTGGATACCAAAGGACAGATGACATAACACTTGGCTGTATGTACACATTGGTACCCGGCATACATGTTGGGGGCTACCACCTATGTGGTACTGTCGGGATAGTATGTTTAGTAAATGTGGATGACTATGCTATAGTTGGCTTAGAGCTATACAACATGTGTTGGACAACAAGTATCTGTCTGTATGATACCCTTGTGTAGGATATGTGTCCCATACAGAGAATGCATTGTAGGCCAATGCATGCATTTCTAGATGTAGATGAACATATCCCTAGTGTGTTTGCATGTACCTAAGAGGGCTATATGCCAAACAAGTGTGGTCCCAGGAACGGGTGGCGGTCAATACCACTGGTTACTGTTATAGTATAGTACCGGAAGGATCCAACCGTTACTGAGTTCCCTACATATGTGGTTGTCAGGACATCATCTAATGATTGGTTATAGTCAGGCTGTTGAGGTTGTGTATACTACCAGAATGCAAAACATTGACAGATAGTAACAGTATCACCCACAGCATAGTGTCAAGCCATGTCATACACACATGTGTACCCATGTTAGAAAATATCTGTAGTAGAATGCATACTGGCCATCGAGAAATACTATGAGATGTTAACACTGTGTAATACAGGGTATGTCACACTGTGACACACATGTGTCCACTATGCACGTACATGCAGACAGCGTACCCCCACCATGTTCATAGAGGCACACCTGCTAATCTGTACTGCACACATCACACACATACTGTCCACCCACTAACACATGCTGGCAACACTATACACTTCAGCCAAGTGGCACATGGGCGGCCAATAAATACTCAGACTTAACACTGGTGTAAACAATACTACAATGACAATCATAGCTTTGATGCATCATGCCTGCTCAGATATACCTACAAGGATATCATTACACTTTCCTGTTGACAACATGCTGACATTGCTACACTGCTATAATGTCACCCTGTGCATCAGCACCATGTTAGCCTGTTCCTGCATCAATGTTACAAATGACAGGAGGAGGCACAGGTTTCATCATATGCACAGGGTGTGTTGTTGGTTTGCCAGAGCCCGACATTGACCCATCCAATTGACATGTGTGTGTGTGTGTGTGTGTGTGTGTGTGTGTGTGTGTGTGTGTGTGTGTGTGTGTGTGTGTGTAGGACAACAGTACAGCATGGGCCAATGTTGATTTAATGTGTGTGTGTATGTGTGAGCCCTAGGTGTTTGGTTTATGTGTGTGTGTCTGCATGCACACAGCTCCACCATGTTTCTGCCATATACTGGAGGTTGTGAGACAGCCAAATACTGTACCTGCCAGGCTGTACAGATCATTGTCTCCGGGCACGGACATGGTACCTGTGCCTGGCAGGGGTGCTATGGACAGTATCGGGTACCAAGCCTGACTGGGTACTATCATCAGAGTATGGCTGCTGTGAGGGGATGCATGTGCCATGGATACCACACTATCCTGGTCAATGCCAACTGTATGCTGTCCCTCTGTATATCGACTGGACCCATGTCACTGCTGGGACTGGCCAGAGCCACGTGCAAGTGGTCTACTAAGACAGTCAATCGACAGGCCAGCCCCAGCATTGCTGGGTCTGGTACTGCCACTACGGGAGTGGCTGTGATCTGTGGGTTATCCGCAATGACTGCCAGCCATTGATGTTGCTGGCATACGTCCGCATCAATGCCTCAACCATCCCACACGGTCCTGGCTCATGGAAAACACATTGTGGAGGGCATCTAATGTCTCCCCCCAATGTCTATCAATGACCTTGGCGTAATTACGGATGGCACCGGCAAGGTCCCGGATACTGTCATTGATAGTGGTGTTATGGGCCCTCTGTGCCCTTAGTCCCTGTCTGGTGTACCGTTCCATACATGCCTGTGCCTGTATTACAGCCCAGAACATACCTGAGGTTGTAAGAACTGTGGGGGCACGTCTGCCAGGGGCAGTACATCCAGCGGTGCTCCCACAAGAACCCCTGGACATCCGCCTATGTGGTACCATTCCAAGAATCTGGGTATGGCTGCTGTGAGGGGATGCATGTGCCATGGATACCACACTATCCTGGCCAATGCCAACTGTATGCTGTCCCTCTGCTAAGGCCATTGGTGATGAGGGATGTATTAGCAGTATGAGTGTGCACATAGATGGGGTGGAAAGCTGTGTACTGTCGATTGGCGGACCAATGACAGACCCTGTAAAACCTGCCTGTGCCACAATGCATCTATCATCATCTCCACTATTTGTGGCAGTGACTTCAGGTTCCCTGCTGCATTCAGCCAACCCAACCTCAGCACCTGTGAGAGGAAGACAGGAAACACACTTTACAATCTGTACATGATGTTATCACACATGCACACATGCATATATGCACACATGCACATATGCACACATGAACACATGAACACATGCACACATGCACACATGCACACATGAACACATGCACACATGCACACATGCACACATGCACACATGAACACATGCACACATGAACACATGCACACATGCATACATGCACACATGCACACATGAGCACATGAACACATGAACACATGAACACGAACACATGCACACATGAACACATGCACACATGCACACATGCACACATGAACACATGCACACATGCACACATGCACACATGAACACATGCACACATGAACACATGCACACATGCACACATGCACACATGAACACATGCACACATGCATACATGCACACATGCACACATGAACACATGAACACATGCATACATGCACACATGCACACATGAGCACATGAACACATGAGCACATGAACATGAACACATGCATACATGAACACATGCACACATGCACATATGAACACATGCACACATGCACACAAATACACTCCTCACTACAGCAGATACACACACACAGCAGCAATCCAAAACATACTTAATAGTGGTTGAAGGTGGGTGACAGTACCACAAGGCAAACAGTCACCTCACACGTGTCTGCATGCAGAATATGTGTTGCACAAGACGATGCAGTGTGAGTGTAGACAGCCCTAGTTAATAACAGTATACATGATTTTGATGCATGTGTGTAGTTGTTCAGTGATTGGCTACACCCTGGAACACAATGTGTACAAGGACACAACATTGCTGTGCAAGTATTATAAGCTCTGCAATGTCCTGTGCACCATCACTCACAGGTATACATACCATGGCTGCATGTGTTATCTGTGTGTCACATAGATTTCCATGTCTGATTACAGTGTCTGTGTCTGTAGCAGATAATTGTGGGCACAGGTGTAGCACATGCATGCTATGTACACACACGGGATGAGTGGTGCATGTATACATGATGGAATACCAATGCTCCACATGGTCATTGTACAGTGGTTATGGTGAATGTGGGACATATTGCAGATATATCAGTGCCAGCCATGACATGGCATGCTACATGACTGCAACATTAAATGTCACACATACCCAATGTGTGCCATGTGCCCTATACACCCAGTAGCATTCCAGGACATATATGTGTCACTTTGTACAGATGGCGACTGCTATGCATATTGTGCATAGTTGCATATGTTTGCACACACACAACATACTATGCATATTGTGTATAGGTGCATATGTTTGCACACACACAACATTGAGGTGCAAAGCAATGACTGCTATGTGTAGTACTGTGGTCACTGTAACTGGATGGGGTGTAGTACCATGAACCATCATCATCATGCATCATGTGGTCACTCAAGGCTACTAATGTGTGACAGACCACCGCCTAGCATGCTGTACCTGAACTGCAGTGCCGTGGCTACGTTCGCAATTAGACAGCCACTTTGTACATGGGTGTGTGAGGTGCCCAATAGGGAGCATTGCCTAACATGACTGTGTTATGTGTTGAAGAGTGTTGCACAGCCCCATGATAGGCCTCTAACCCTCAGGTATATCATGTGTGCTGTGTGGGTGACATGTGGGATACTGAAGTGTGACCTTACAGCGGGTGTCTGGTTACACCATGTGTAGCATGTTGAGGTGTACTGCGTATGACAAACATGTTAGGTTGTGTGCATCTGTATCAACTATGCCTATCCAATGTGCAGTACGGTGTTGCCACAAGTGTGTCTGATGCTCTGTGTATTGCATGTGATTGAGGCAGCTACTGACATTACTGAGATGTGCAACATCTTACAGCAAACATGCACAGCATGCATTATGCATAGGTGTGCTACGTGTACATGGCCTACACCTCACCTGTGACATGCACATTTCATTACCAATATTAAAGTTATAACACACTCACCAGCATGGATTGTCTGCCCTGCTGTCACAACAGAGGGACCTACAAGAATATGAGACAGTTTGTCAGTGACCAAAACTTTGGCATTGCTACTTTGGGTTTGCTAAACTACAGTAGAACAACAGTCGACAGTCACAGGTGTACAAATAATATTCCAAATATCAGTATTGCACAACACTAGGCAGCACAACTGCTAAACACACAGTACACATCTCACATATGCATAATCTAATAATACAGGTAACAGTAGTCTACAGATAGGGCATGTTACCTGCATGCTCCATGTCAACATGCTGGGTGGCTCCAGCCTCCATGACAACACATGTCTGTTGCAGTTGTTGTTGTTGGTCAGGAGCCACCACGCTTAGGAGCAGCTCCTCCACTCTGGTGAGGGGGGGCTGAATGGCCATCCCACCACCTGTGGCAAGCTGTTGTCTATGGATATGAGACATACGCCACCGGACATGTCTAATTAAATCACTGCAGTGATGGCATACCTGATCATATGTCCGGTTATGCATGCCTATGTAATTTACCCGATGAACAAGATCTTGCCACAGTGCAATCTGCTCATGCTGGTGCTGGCTGCTTCTGGAAAACAGCAGGGAGTAGTGCTGCACCAGGCTGTGGTGGATTTCCTGCTCCTCCTATGCTGTGTAACAGTGATTACGTTGCTGGGCCATCGGCCTGAAAGAGAAATTAACAATATGTGTGAGCGAGTCCTGTGGCACACTTTACTCCCTTAACTACAGATATCACTTAACTGCCATATATAGCATCTGTTTGTCTGTCAGAGGATACACACATTCAATACCACATATTGGTGCTCAGGCCACAACTGACTGACAGTGCCTGGCACACTCTATATATCAAACCACTATACACCAGTACCCGGCACACTGTTTGTAACACAATGCACAACCTCACCACAGGGGTATATATCAAGCTAATGCATGAAGAAAGATGTCATCCATTGCAATGAATGTAAAGTACAGTTACAGTATTACCAGTAAACCACCCTAGTCATTGATGCCATACCCCTGCCTGACATATGTGCACAGTTGTTAATATAGGTGGCATACTGCTGTAACAAAGTATACATGTTGCTAGATACACACGTATACCCTGTAACACACATATGATTACACAAATCAGACAAACATACAACAAAACCTTAGTCATCAACAAGGAACTAGGTCACCAGACCTTGCGCATTTCACGTCACAATCATTTTCAACCACACATAGCAGGTATTGCACTGAGTACATGTGTGTGTGCATCATAGTCATAGGTAGGTAATGCGCAGCTGGCCCTAGGCCTAGAGCAGCCTAGCTATATGCTAACTTGACACACACACATAATTTGATTTCACAACCACAGAGGTGATTCCCTTCGTGTATTACCTATCTTCCAAACAATCATCAGGGATATTTATGACAACTGCTAATGAGGAGACTTGTTTGCTATTGATAGGTGGTTTATTCCAGTGTATGGCATGTCTCTGAGATAGGAACCTATCCCTCCAGCATGTGCTGTTTAGTGAGCTGACAAGGTTTAGGCCACTAGAGCGTGTAGCCTGGAGGGATTGTGATATGCTGACATGGTGATTGTCCAACAGCTATGGGTGTGACATACCTCTATATGTCCGGCAGAGGTCACCTCTGTGTGGGCAGTATGCAACACAGTCTAGCTGTGGTTTTGTGAATCAGTCTGCATAGGGCATCTGTTTGAGGCCAGTATTACTCTTTGTGAGGTATATTTGTGGCCTTTCCACTTGCTGTAGTTGTCATGTGAGGTGCATACCACATGGGGCATTGTGATAAGTAGAGGGGAACACTGACCTATATTTCCCTAGATGACACCTTTTGTGATGACACGTACCACATAAACAGATTACAAGACTAGTGTGGCACTGTGATTATCAAAGGGGAGGCTACTGTCCACCTGTGTCCCATGTTCCCTTATCACACCTTCAGTGTTAGGTAGATTTCCACCTATGTGGTAGTTAATGGGTACAATGTTTTGGAAAGGAGGGATGGCACTGCAGTATCGACACTGGTCTTCAGTCCTTGCCTTGGTCACCATGCACCTGTTGCGGTACATATGACTCCGTGTCTCTCTTTCTCTCTCTCTAGATATATATATATATATATATATATATATATATATATATATATATATATATATATACACACATATATATACACATACATATACACATACATCTAAACATCCATTGCTGTACATATAGATGTACATATAGGCACATGTACAGTCCACCTTTCATGGTGGGGATATCAATTATGTGACAGTTGTAAGATATACAGTTATGTAATAATATTGCAGTGTTGTGCAGAATGCATTTTGGTGTCCTCAGACCATGTAGCTGTAGCAGGCCTCACTGGCTGTAACACAGCAGATCTGACAAATCAGTCCCACAGCGTTTAACCACAACATGACATATACCAGCACTCCATGCTGTTTTCTATGCCACGCACTACAACCTACATAGATATACGCACATAACAACCTTCAACAACATATATATGTCCACCCTTCACTAACAGTTGCAGTATGTCCCTTGCCCTATGCACATGTGCAGATGCATATAGATACGTACTGCTGCCACATAGGGATGATTCACAATATGTAGAGTACTCTTCAAGAACATCTACTGCATGCCGGCAAATACATATGTGTCACATACCTTACCTTTGTATTTCTCTGCTCCGTCTGTTGTTACTGTATTTTTTTGTTTTGTTTTTTGGGTTTTCTCTGTCTGTTTCTGTCTCTGTCTCTGCGTCTGTCTCTCTCTCTCACTCTCGCTCTCTATCTCTCTGTTCCTGCAATGATATTATTGCATGTGTGGACAGCAGGTACAGCCTGCTTTTCTAGGTATCTGCACATGCGCATGTGACAGCCTCTGCACCAGTTGGTGCCCACCATTTTGTAATTGCATGCAGCCTGCTGTGTGGTAATTGCAGTACTCACTGTGATTGCAGCCCACTGCTATAAAATGCTAGGTTAGGTAGGTGTAGCCCTTTCAGCTTTCCAAGGTGGGGCCCATGCTTGTTTGCTCTGGACACCGTTGTGTCAGTCAGAAGGCTGGTATATGTCTCATATCTGAAGCTAGGGTTGTAGCCAGTGATATGCATGTTGTACTCAAACCTGAATGTTGCTGCTTCTAGTGCACACTTTTCAGTGTAGACTTTTACTCACCCCTCCAAATGCTAACACAGGATACATGGGAGTATGTACTTTCTTTTTGAATTAGACAATTAACTGCCATACAAAAGTAGTTATTGCATGTATTCCTCTGGCACATGCACTGTTTGTGAACTGCTATACTGTAATTATTAAGTTACTCACTTCTGAACAGTTTGTGGTTTGTTTGTGTTGACATTAGCACAGGCTGCTCAAGACAACTGGACATATTACAGTACTGAGTATGCCTACCTACACCCTTGGTTTTGCCTGAATTCACAGGTATATAGTACTTTTGGGTAGGGTGCAGAACTACAGAGAGCATTATTAATTATTGTGTGATGTTTATCTTGCTGAACATACAGGGTTGCTGTGTACCTGTTAGTCTGTCAAGGCAAGTAGTCTGTCTGTGTAGCTCCCACCTGTGGACATATCCAGATGGTAGCCATAGGTTAACCTATTATTCTTTGTCTGTGCACCACACCAGTCTTTTCAGCACTGGAACAATGGCATTGTCACAGTTGGTTGCTCGCAGTACATGGCTACATCCTTTGATATTTCTGTGTTGTACTCCTATATAAGGCCATGCTTGTGGAACTCCTTCCAAAGCTATTTGCAGAGTGTGTAACAGCAGAAATGCTGATATGCCTGTGTGTTTCTGTCTCTGCCAGGCCTCAGATACTCTCAGGTATATATTTGAACAGCCTCAGGGAAAGGTACATATAAGTGAGATACACCTGTAATATATTACAGACATATTTCAGTTGAGACTTTGAGGGAATCAGAGCATATGTATTACTACACCTTTTCTGATGTGCAAGCAGTGTCTACTCTAACTTATTGACATTATTCATTAAGTGTGATTCCCCACTTTTCTGCCTAATGTTAGTACTTTTCAGAGTGATTCAGAGGGGCACAGCTAACATTTGTTTATGAATCAGGGACATCCCTGTAAAGTAGTCACAGTTGGGAAGTCTGACCTATGCCCTATTCAACTATGCCAGTGTTTATCCTGCTCTGATACTGTGTGGTGTTTGTAAGGTGCTACTGTAACATTATTCCATGCTAGAATGGCTGGTTCTCTTTTCACAGTCATGTCATGCATTTCCACAACAACTGCTGGTAAAGACCCACAGAACAAGACTTGTGTTATGGCATTCCTATTTTCCCATTACATTCCCTCATTGTAATGCATGATATATTTATTTCAGCAGCAAGCTATTGTATATCTGCTGTGGCGTAGTGGTACTTCATGCAGTCTAGTGTGTCCAATGTCTGGGTTTGAGACTGACAGAAGTGTTTTGTTTTGCTGCTGAGCAGAACAAGGGCCCTGACAGAGTGACTAAGGCACTTTTAAGCAGTTGTAAGTGGGTTTGCACGATGCTTAGTGATGCTTAGCTAAGCGCACACATGCACACACTTGCTCAAACCCACTGTCTACTGCTTAAAAGTGCTTACTCCCACTAACCCCCATGCTAATTTCTTTGAAAGAAAAGAAAACGGGGAGATAGGAAAGTGGTGAAAAAGGGGGCACAAAGAGGGAAAGACAGTAGGGAAACAAGCTCAGGATGTGCAGGATGGATGTAGGGAAGGTCCATAGCTGCCCATTTCTTTACCAGCAACAGCTATGCATATGCAATAAATTTGGAGTGAAATTTGAAACCTTCCACCCCTGGGAAAGGGGTGAGGACAACAAAGTATGTTGTACAGCCAATTATAATTATCAGTTTACATGTCCAGCGGACATGTGTGCGAAATGGGCAACTATGTATGGGGCGTCATTTTTTTGTGGGTACAGATTGCCCCTTTTTTTTTTTTTGTCAGGTGAGAGTGGAAAGTGAGGTAGAGGAAGTAGGTATATTTGGGGTGGTAGGTTGGGGAGGTAAACAGACAAGACAAACAAGACGCATACAGGGGCGGTGTATGACACATGGGGTGGGTGAACACAACTGACGAGGATGGATGTCTGCAAATCGCAAGCTCATGAGCCCACAGATGGTAACAGTGGAACTGAGATCCCCACCCATGGGCAGTCACCACTGCACCTTCACAGCCCTGAGGGTGGCTGTGCTGGGGGCTGCTTAGGATGGGCAGGTTCACCTGTGAGATGGGCCACTCTCGCCTTGAGCTGGAGTAGGGGATCAGCGACTGAACGCTGGATATCCCTACGCACCACAAACCGGACCCTTCAAAGGGTGACAGGTGGCCCTTCCCTGCCCACGCTTGCATGGGGGGGACAAGCCCCATCCCCTGCAGTGCTTCAACCCGAAGGTGGCACAGGACCAATGGAGGAGCGGAGCCCGGGCTGGGCACCGGACCTGCTGGTGCCAGGTGCACTCGCCAGCTGAGCAGGGACAGGTGGGTCCGCTGGGACCAGCCTTCCCATACGTTCTGTGATTAGGTGTGTTTAATTACAACATAAACAACAGCATTCTAAATTAGTTGTATCAGCATGCAGTAATATTCCCATTAACCCAACACACCAAGGTTCCAACAGTTGAATAGCAAGCATAACACATGCATATATTGAACAACAGTGGACATTCTAACAGCATGCAGGGATGATTAGTAGCAACAGGCCGCCGTGGTTGTGGTGTTTGAACAGGGCACATGCATCAACGTGAATGCAGATATTTATAGAACAATAGGACATATGTCCCAACAAATGTTTTGAGATTACACATACCCATTGAGGTGTGGAATTGCATGGTTTATGCACATTCAGTAGGGTGTAGAAACCGCAATTAACATCTTATAAGTACTTTTAGTCTACACTACATTCCTAGTGACTGCAGGTGTATATCCCCTACATGTATTATTACACTTGCCAACATGCATTAGGTTGTGTAATGGGTTTGGCTAGTTCATTATATACCTGACCTATATCTGACATACTAACTGTCCAAGATGCAGATGTTACTGCTACATATTTATTGATTTTATTTATATTTCTTTATCTACATATCCGGATGTGTTCACATGACATTTTCAGTTCAATTTGTACAGAACCCTGCATTTCGTGTAGCACACTCACATTTCTGGGGAACAAATTAACGAGCTACTCGTGTGCCAGATTTACTTATGCATGCCAGCAGTAACTGACTGTTGAGGACTGTATATATGCTTCACAGCTACTAGCACTTCCATCAACTACTTTAGATGGGACTGCCCAACTGTGGGTTGCCAGCACTTATTAAAACAGTACTATTTGTATAATGCAAGGGTACAACATTTCAAAGTAAGTGACACAGACACACTCCAGGTTTTATACCTTTATTAATTACATTACACACTTTTCCACAGGCTCTCTCCTTTATTTTATATTACAGTGCATATGGAAGACATACTCAAGACATATTATACCTTTATTAATAGGTTAGAACACTCTTTTTCAGGCTCACTCACTTATTTAATATGACAGTATCTGCAGAGATATTATTCCAGACATATTTTACCTTTCTTAATGGGTTACTACACTCTTTTTCTGGCTCTCTGACTTATTTTATATAACAGTACATGCAGAGGACTTATTCAGGGCATTTTATGGCTGTATTATTGGGCTACAACACTTTCTTTCGGGCTATCTCACCTATTTTATATAACAATACATGCAGAATAATCACTAACCTGCCTGGTGGTGCAGCCTTAGCAGCCTATCTGCATAGGCTTGCTGATTCGCAGCACAGACACCTGCAGCTGTGAAGTAAATGAATGGATATTGAGATATACCTATCCATTATACAGAATCAATTATCATTTCTTACATACTGCATTCCATGGCTACCTACTCAGTTGTGGGGCATCTTGCATCCCACGGGCCTCCTGTATCCATTGGTTCAGTAGGTCCTGCTTCCGTCTCTTCAGGTCTGCATGGTGGTGACGGACCTGCTCACCAGTCCGAGGAACGCCTGTGACACTGGTGAGGTCATGAGCTAACAGGTTTCAAGCCTCTGCCTTGTACTCCATCCCTTGGAACTGGCCCTGCAGGAGTCTTGACTCATGACGGTGGACAAGGAGCCAAACCATGTATTTCGAGTCCTCGATGCCCCATCATTGTGCTCAGAAGCGTGTACCCTCTCCAGCACCAGCCATTCTAACTGCAGATGGGAGCTACAATCAGTTATGGCGAGTATTCCCGCCTATGGGGCTTAAATATGCTGCATTTCCCGCACTTTTTTGTGATTGGTCATTTTTGAAAATTCTTGGCTGACTGCAGATCTGCTTAGTAATGGTTAATCTACCATTTATAAGTATATGAATGTTAACAGTGGTGGTTTATTTTAAGCTGTCATGGCTTAGTGGTTCAGTATTTTGATTATCGTGCACAGAGTCCTGGGTTCGAACCTTGTCATTGCATTTTATTTTACTACTGTCCAGACAGGCTAGGGGGTGTGGCTGTGTTTAGGCAACTTTGCTCTACGTTGCTCCATGTTGCCTACGGTGCGCTGGTTGGCGCGATGCGCACCTCCACGCAAATTTATTGCGCTGGGTAAAGTGTTATTTAGCTATGGGCAACTACATTGCACTGGGTAAAGTGCTTCTTAACTATGGGCACCTATATTGCACTGGGTACAGCGCTGCTTAACTGCGGGCAACTATATTGCACTGGATAAAGTGCTGCTTAACTGCGGGGAATTATATGTCAGGATCCTTTATAAATTTATATTTTGTTCACTGATACATAGGCCATTTCAATGCTTTTTAGTAAAAGTTTAATCATATATGTCAGGAATTATTTCATATACTAATTTAGAACATAAGGGAGGGGTGGGACTCGAACCGTGAATGCTTCCTCTTTGCGCGAACGCTCTACCATTACACTATTGCTATTTGGTGTAATTTGCATAAACATTTCTTCTTATGCTCTTCCATGTCGGGATTGCTAACTGCAGCTAAGCAATGGGCACACCCACGCACACACGCGCAAATTCAGGCAGCTATATCGGGAATTAGAAAAAAAAAATTAAATGTTTTACTTTTTATAACTGTGCTGGGGGTTTACAATGTCAGGGAGTGTGGTGTTGCATACATGGACATTTGAGTGGACTTGCTCTTGTGTGTTGACATTTGGCATTTCGGACACTTGTAGGGGGGTGGACCTTTAGACTGCTCAGCAGTCGGACATGCCCCCTGCTTTCCTGCATGGTCCATGTTAGACTTGCAGTTGAGTCAGCAAGCCCTTATGAATATTCATGGCATGCTGATGTCATACTGTTCAACTGCAGCCTCCAAGTAAGACTTATTTAGTCTTACACGGAGGATTCATTAATCTGGGGGAATATCTATTTAGTGAAGAATAAACAAGAGGCATAATAGTTTTCTATAACAGTCCCCCATTTGACACTTTAAGTGTCACATAACACACGCAATTACATTTTAATTCTTCTTAATTTGAGAAAATATGCTTCAGCATCATAACATTCATCCTTTACAATGATTTGACTCTCATTTATTTTAGGTTTATTATAAGATACCTTTATGACTGGCACTGAGTATGTGGGTGAGGTCAAGCATTTTGTAATCACAGCCTTTAGAATACAAAATATAAAAATAATTACAAGAATAATGCGAATTATTGTAATGATACCTTGCAATATACTGGTTCCTAAGTTACCAAATGTACTGGCCAACCATCCAAAAAGTGCCCATTGTGCAGCTGTACTCTCCAGGTCTTTCGCCCTTTGCTCCATGAAACTTGCCAACTTTTCTCATTCATTACAATAGTCACTGATACAGGAATAAAAACGGATTTCTATGAGGGCACATGACTCCCCCTTAGCAGCTAGCATTATGTTGAGTCCCAGGCAATTCTGTAGTACCACAGTTCGAATATTAGGTATTTTTCGATTTGCCATCTTGATGTGACATGAAGTATGGTTTGCTAACTCCTGAAGAACTCGAGCAAGCATGGTTATTTTGAGTATTGGTCTCTGCACTCCCTAAACAGGAACAAAAGCTGAAAACACTTTCTCTGCCCAGTGAATTGCCCCTTTATTTCTCAGTCTGCCTGCTGGAAGGTTTTCAAAATGTTGAATAGCCGGGGTGATATAGCCCATAAAACGACATTCAGACCTGTCTGTTGGCAACAAGGGGTAGGCATGATCACCACAAATATAATAACAGTTCTTTATCATGCTCATGCTCCCATAATAACTTTTTAGGTGTAAAGAGTTCAACACACTTTCATATCTAGTGTCATTACATCTGCTGGTTTAGATGGGTACAATTCCATTTTTGGCATAGCATGCATTTCCATGATTTGCTGTTACAAGCTGCCGAGACACAACCTTTGAAATGTCAGTCAATTATGCCAAGTGAAGTTAGTACCACTAAGTTCCTTTTCAAATGTCATTTGTGATGCAGGGATTGGAATCATGGGAATCCCTGCCTTAGAATGATGAGGTATATGTGAGCACACCCAACAGTTTGTCATATTTAAGTCCGTGGCATATTGTCAAAAAAAAAACAGGAAACTATTTTTCTCTTGACCAGTTTGTAAGAGGAAACAGCAACAGAAAACAAATAGATGTTTCTGCTGCCAATGGATTCATTATGGACTGCCATCTGAGTTGATTTTCTTTAATCCATTACTAGGGCAGATAATTTGTCCTTCATCCTTCAGTCTTCCTAAGCTGACAAAGATGATTTGTCTGGGACCGCCATACAACAAGTCTTTTTACAATGCGATTAATGAATCCAGGTTAGTATGCCTGCACAATGTACAGCAGTAAAAGTAGTCAACAAAACTTTAAAAGGGGCTCTCCACTTCAGACTGAAACAGTGCTTTCTTTGGAAGGTTTTAACATACACCCAATCACCAGGCCAAAGTTGGTGACGGGGCTGGTCAGGAGGTTGAAGAAGAGCTTCTCTCACAGTTCTATGGCACTACTGCAAGAAACGAATACGTTTTGTGCAATAAGACAATAAAACATCATCAGTCAGAGTCAAGTCTTCATTTGACACAGGGGGAGTAGCTGGAACGGCCATGGGTCTCCCCATTAATATCTTATAGGGACTTAATTTCCTTGTAGTATTTAATGTACTCCTCATACTCATTAATGCTAAGGGGAGTGCCTCTGGCCATTTAAGATTTGTTTTGACACAAATCTTTGAAATCTTGTTTCTTAAGGGTCCTATTGACCCTTTCTACCAATCCAGATGACTGTGGATGGTTAAGACAGTGAAGACTTAATCTAGTGTTAAATATTTTGCACAATTTATTTACCAAAGCATTGTTAAAACATGTTCCCTGGTCACTATTGATAGTACAGGATACACCAAACATAGGAATAAATTCAAAAATAAGTTTCTTAATAACTGTTACAGAATCTGCTTTGTAGCATGGGCAAGCTTCCACCCATGCAGAGAACATACAGACCAGCATTAATGCATATTGTAAATTATGGACCTTTGGCATTTGGACAAAGTCCAGTTGCACATTAACAAAAGATCCCCAAGGTGGTGATAAACAAGTAGCTTTAATATTTGCATGTTTGCTAGCATTGTATTTTAAACATACTATACAATTATTAACATATTGAAGAATTAAAAAAAGAGACATGAGGGACATACCATCTTTGAGTAATTTGGTTAAATAATGCTCTGTTACCTGCAAGAGCTGGTAAATTATATGCTCTTACCAGGTAAGATAGCAAGGATGCAGGTGCCACCAGTTAGCCATTCAGATATCACCATAGCCCCTCAGCGGATATACTGGATTCTTCCTTAAGCCACCTCTGAACTTCTCCCTGTGATGCTTCAGCTGGGAAAGCTGATACTTTTGTAACATCAAACACATCATCACTTTTAGATTCATGTAATAACATCACATGTAGTTTTGCAAAACATCCTTTTACAACTTGCATAGCAGCTTGATTTGCCAAATCATTTCCCTTTGAAACAGTATCTACACCCTTTTGATGGGCACTCCATTTGATTACTGCTAATTCTTTAGGTAACAAAAGAGCATCTAAAAGAGCATTGACATAGAAAGAATTTTTAATCTGAGCTCCTGCTGAGGTTAAGAACCCCCTCTTTTTCCAAAATCAACCCAAACCATAGAGAATACCAAAAACATAGTAACTATCAGTACAAACATCTGTAGTCTTATTTTTGACTAACTCACAAGCTCTTTGTAGAGCCACTAGCTCAGCTACCCAGGCAGAATATGCACCCTCTAGTCTTTGTTATAGCAAAACCTCATTAATAGTGCAGATGGATATTCCTGTGACCAAAGTTTCATTTCACTTTCTTCCACAGGAGTCATCCACAAATAGAGCTAGTTCAGCGTTGGGTTTAAGAGTGTCCTTTAAGCCATTCCTAGGAGGAAGTAGATAATTAGTCATCCCTACGTAATCATGCTCTTTGCCATCATCAGCAGAAGGTGACAAAGATGCAGGATTTAGAACAGGACAGCATATGAGAGAAATGGATCAGAAAGAAGATTAAGTTCATATTTAATTAGACATGCAGTTAAGAGAGGTTGAGTTTTCATTTGAAGTAAGAGAGATGATACAAAATGAAGGACGTCTACCATAAGATCATGCCCGAGCACCAATGATTGTGTAAGATTGACTATAATGGCGGGAGTGGCCGCCACCCTTAAACATGGTGGAAATCCTTTTGCAACAGAGTCAAGTGCTGCACTATAATAAGATAATGGATGATCGTTGTCCCCATGTTTCTGTGCAAGCACTCTCTGAGCAAATCCATTTTTTTGCATCAAAATAAAGTGAAAGTCTTCCCATAATTTGGCAACCCTAAAGCTGGGGCAGTAGTTAAAACTTGCTTTAAATTCTGAAATAAATTTTCTTCCTCACTATTTCACTCGAGGGGCTCTGGTGTATCCTGTTTTAAGAGATTTGTCAAGAGTTTAGCAATTTCTGTATAGTTAGAAATCCATTGTCTGCAATATCTTGTCATACCGAAGAAGGATCTAAGCTGATGCTAAGTAGTTGTTCATAGGGCTTTAGCTATTGCCACAATACAAGATGGTAGGATCTTCCTACTACCCTGAGATATCAGATGACCAAGATAATGTACCTGAGATGACCCTAGCTGTAACTTTTTTTGATGCCTTATGTCCTTTTTCTGTAAGAATAGTTAAAAGGTATATTGTATCCTGCTGACAATACTGAAAAGAATCAGATGCTATTAGGAAATTGTCTACATATTACACTAACATAGACCCACCTGGAAATGTCACATCTTCCAAATCCTTGCCTAGAATTTGAGAAAATAATAAAGGAGATTCAGTGTATCCCTGTGGTAACCATGTATATGTATACTACAGTCTCTTATAAGTAAAGGCAAACAGAAACTGACTTTTAGGGTGGATAGGTATAGTAAAGAATGCTGAACACAGATCTATCACAGAAAAAGCATTTTGCTGTAGATGGTATGCAAATCAGTATTGTTGCTGGATTTGGAACCACAGGAAAAGTTGGTAATACTGCATTGTTTACAGACCTCATATCCTGCACAAGCCTATAAGTATCCTTTCCTAGCTTCTTCATGTGGAGAATAGGGGTTTTGCAAGGGTTTTTAGCTGGTACTATTATAGCTTGTTGCATTAAAGACTGAATTTTGCCTTTAATTCCCTACTCTTCTTCTGGTTTCAGGGGATACTGCAGAACTCTAGGAAGAGGTTTAGATGCATCTGATTTTAATATACCTACTTCATTAGCATATTTAGCCCAAGATTTAGCAGGTACCTGCTGCAACAGTTCTTCAGCCATCTGTATGCCTTCAATAAGCATTCATCAGCTTGTGCTAAGACTACCTAACATTTTCCTCTGTGATTCTGTTGGAACATTAAAATACACCCCTTCTGTGTACAGTAAATAGTGCAGCCCAGTTTACTTAACAGGTATCTTCCTAGCAAGTTCACTGGTGCTGTAGTACTCAGAAGGAAAGAATGCCTTTTCTCATTAGGTCATAAAGAAATGGGTATAGGATCTGAAACAGGATATGTGACAATAGCATTTGTTACCCCAGGCACTTTTATTCTGTGTTTTGATACTGGTATCTGACTATTTGATGTAACATTTAATACAGATCTAGTGGCTCCAGTGTGCACTAGAAAAGGAATTTTCTTTGAATTTATTTCTAACTTAACATAGGGCCCCTTTTGATCTATTGGCAGAAAAGGATCAAGATTTGTTTTTTGTTATATTACCCTGTCATAATCAGTATGGTGATTCCTGGCTCCTTCCAATGTGAGAAAATAGTGGAGGAAATTCAGTATTGTTGTAATTTGGTTGCTATTCAGTCCAGGTATCTTGGATACACTGTATTTGCTTGTGTGAGCATTTTCCTCTCCAATGTCCTGCTTTACCACAACCGAAGCAAGATCCATCAATTGAGGTGGGAGGAGCACTGCCAGCTTGTTGTTGCCAACCAGCCGCACCTTGTTGCCCTTGACCAACACTTTTAGGAAACCTCCTAGCATATTTTCTCCCCCTTCCCCTGCCTCTGCTTTATCCCTTTGCTGCTTCTAACCACCTTATTTGCAAAGTTAACAAATTATCCTCTGTATCCTTTCTCTGTTTTTCCTGTTACTCACTATATTGATTTGCAGCATGTAATGACTCAAAGACCTTTCCCTACCAGTCCATAAGCCCTTGCTTTTTTTGATTTTGTACAGGGGATTGCAGACCCTGCACAAAAGCAGCTGCACTAGTTGGCTTAGCTTGTCCTTCTGGATCTGGGATTCCTGAATGTCAATCAAACACTGCTTTGAGATGACTCAAATAATCTGCAAGGGTTTCCCCGTTATCTTGCTTACATGCCTGTAGTTCAGACCTGTCTATCTTAACACACTTCTGTAATTTTATTTAGCAACATCATCCTTTTGTCTATAAGTGCATTCCCTGTGAGAGTAAAATCTGCTATTGTAACCTTTTCAAGCAGATTATTTTTTATTTCATCTAAAGTAACTATACGAAGCAGCTGGTTCAAATCTGTCAAAGCAGGGTTGTAACATTCTATTACAGTTTTTAATTCCTCCTTAAACCGTAATGGATCTTCTCTAATGTTTGGAAAACGTTTGGACATAGTATGCAAATCAGCAGGGGTCCAAGGGTGATGTACAAGCTCTCTATTATTGTCCCCCAATATTTCTCTTAGTGGTGCCAAATGATCTTCTGCAGAGACAACAATACCTGTCATGTGAGCAAGTGCTGTAAGCTACAGGTTTGTTTAATACTAGTGCTCCTGTTGGAGAGATAGAGAGATGTTAGATATGAGAGGGAGAAGAAGTAGTAGAAGAAGAAACCCCTCAGACTGTGGATGCCTGTTCTGAAGATGAGGGTTGAACGGAGGAACTAGGTTGTGGTCTATCAGTACCACACTGATCTGGTTTCCAATGGACAGTTGACTGAAATGCAGGAGTCTGATAAACACTGGAATATTGCACAGGAGCTACCCATACTGATGCATATGTGGGTGAGGTGCAGTAGCTACTGGAGGATTGTCATCCTCTTCTGAAGTTTTTGCTTTTTGGCCATCCCCAGTTTTTTCCAAACCTCCCAAGACAGGAAAGAAAGGATCCCTTTGTACTGGTATGTACTGTCTTCTTCTTATTAGAATCCTATGATCATACCTCTCAGCCTGGAAACATCAAAAATCTGGACAAAGGCCCATGAAAAATAGGTACAAATCTGCATGCTGATTAACATAAAATTTACACACATAATTATGTAACCCTGCCCACACCAATGGAATTGTGGGATATCAACTTTCAAACACCAACTGAAGAACAGGCAACCAAAATGTGGCCCCAGACCCAGACCCTGTAGTAAATGGTAACCGTTTTTGTTTAATTTGTAGCAATGATGTTCACTGGGAAGGGAGAAGAAGATGAACCTTAGGATTTTGTTTTTGGTAACTTGCAGTATGTGGGTTTTATGGTAAAAGTAGGGCATTTAATGGGAGGCAATATTCTAATCTTAGCAAAAGAATATTATAGTTTTCTAGGACCACCAAAAGTCATTCTCCATGGCCTACTGATCAGTGACATAGCTACAGTTTGTGCTGTCTGGGGTTGTCTTTGAGTTTGCTGCCTTCCCTCCCTCACAAAATCATGGTTGAATGGGGCCACCCCATATACAGTCCTCCCCCGTACAGCCATTCCAATATCCCATTACTTGGCTATTTCTCCCCATTTACCATAAACACTGCAATGTGCATACTGCTTTACTTCTACAATGATCTGGATTTCATTTAAAAGTTTTATTTTACATTTTACAGCACAAACACTAATAGCCATCTGCTAAGAAAAGCAATGCAGTCTCACAATGAAAATAGACTTAGATTTAAAACTTCTCTACTCTTGAAACTCACAGTCATTGAAACAGCACTGAAACCCACATTCAAAGAAAATGCATCTGACCAGTGGCAGTTAAAGATTACCTTTGGGCTGTTTTCAAATCATAGGCCCCTTGCACACAAAACATACATGTGTTCTTTGACACACCTTCCTGATTGTATTAAATTATATTCCTTGTATAATACAGTACAGATGTTAGAGGGTGTTTTAACTCTATTGTTTTGAACATTTTTCCAGTAAAAAAATTAAACAAAATGAACGAAACAATAATGACAAAACTGCCCAATTCAGAACATTTCCATCATAAAAGTCTACTCAAACTTCTACAATCCACCAGTATCAGTAAATATGCACAATTTCTGCAAGTAAAAGTCATCTGAATAATTCTACATTTCTGCTAGAAACAACTTTATATTTCATTGTTTCATCTACAAATAAAGTGCCAGTTACTCTTGAGGAATAAATTGCCTATGTTGCATTAAAAAATTATAAGGTAGTAATATTGCAATAGGGAATGGATGGCAAACTAATAACAGGTTCATAGTTATTAGTTATTGCTGACAAAGAGGACATTCTCAGGACTGCAGAATCCACCCCCTTTAAAAGTACAACACAGTACAGTATCAACAATGCATTTACATACTGTAGGAGTAGAACCCACAGCCTTCTGCATCAAAAGTAAGTATTCTACCTGTTATGCTACTAACAATGCAAGCAGACTTGGCATAAGCAGCACTAAACTTCTCTTCCCCTGAAGCTCTTAGCTCCTTGTAAAAGCCATTCAACACTCAACTGCATCTCTTAACTTTGCAGCATAACAAATCTTGAAAAAGCTAAAATTTATTGGGTGGACAAATGCCCAAAATCCAGGGACACATTTTAAACATTGCTTGTATAATCTTGTAAAGTTGCTAGAATGAAATGCTCTGTTACCACCATGCATTTCCTGAAAGATAGGAAGACTGAAACTTAAATGGCTATCATTTAGTGAATTCAGTTCTCAACATAGCTTTCAACCTCTCAGCACAAAAAAGCCTAGACAAAGCCAATAATGGGGGAATACAGCCACACAAATATTCAGTGAATTCAGTACTCAGTCCATAGCTCACAACCTCTTAGCACAATAAACCTGGACAAAGCCAATAATGGGGGAATACAGCCCCCAAAATAGGAACAAATGTCAAATATTGATCTTATAAACTTATAAAATTGTTAGAATAAAAGGATTTTGTGTTACCATGTATTTTCTGAAGAATATGACGTGTGAAATTTAAATGCCTGTCATTATTTAGTGAATTCAATCATCACTGATTTGCCACAAAAGTTCAGAAAACCACAGATTTTATGAGAAACAGAACAAAAATATGAGGCAAATATCTGGACATTTTTCACAAGTGGTGAATAGGGAATTTAGGCTCTTGCTACCTGTTCCCAAGGTACAGGGTTTGAGCCTGAGTAACTCTAGACACCCAGTATATTTAATTGGGCCATTACACACACACACACACACACACACACACACACACACACACACACACACACACACACACACACACACACACACACACACACACACACACACACACACACACACACACACACACACACACACACACCATTCCCTTTCTGATTAGCAATATACAACCAAATGCATAATGCGTCACTTCTCTTGCAGCTTGTAATTCAAATATCAATATATACATGTACTACCAGAGGCACAGAACCATTTCCCTGCAGCAGCTTGTGTAATAACTACTAAGAACCAGGAGCTGGGGAAATGCTTGCACGCTATTTTTATTGCTGCTGGCCAGCCAGAAAGTACAGTGGAGCCCTCAGCCAATTCCAGGCAAGCTGTTCATGGGGCTGACATCATTGTGCATGCCTCTGCATGTGATGACATCAAGTCACTCAACAAAAAAATTATTTGGACTTCAAAACCAGTAAAAACTGACAGACACGATACGGTTGAAAGTTATGCCTATGATCCCCTTAATGCTGATTCCCTTTCCTTTTTAAGGGCTTCAGTATACCAAGAAAAGAATACTGACAATTGTTCCCCACTTATCTTATTTTTCTTTTCTTCCAAAATACCCCTCATTTCCATAATTTATCCTTATCATAAGTACAACTTAATGGAAATACTTCACCAGGGCATTTTTAGTAAGATAAAACCACTCATTCAAATACTTACAACTTTCCTTCCGATAATTGTGATATATAAAATATGCAGGTGTTCCCCTTGCAGGGATTTAATTCTGCTTACGTAACATTCACATTTCACCTATTAAGACTTACCATTTAGATCTTGGATTCTGCTAATCTGGCAAAAATGACACCAATTCAAGCAACATTTAGGTAATGAATGGTAGGAATTCTAACACTGTGTAATGACAGAGAAGGGGTGTCCATCAGCCTTTTCCCACAGCACCTGCCCCCCTTGCTTTTGTCTCATCGCAAGTTCAAAATTTACAGTTCCAACATTGTGACTGGGAAAACAAGGCAGATAGGCACTATGTCCAGAACTGACCACTTTTTGGACCCTCTATAGGTACTTTCATACATTCACAACTAAGTCCCAATGTACTATGGACTCATGAATTTGATTTACTAGCACAATGTCTATGTCCCATTGTGCTACGGTCTCATGAATTTATTTTAACTTTTTCCTCACTCATACATTTAACAACACACACTATCTCTCATTCTCTTACCTTTCAGTCTTCTCTCTTTTGGCTACAACCACTGACACAAGGTGCCTCCTTGTGTTAATTTCTCTTTTTGCCATATGTGCATACACATTAATAAACGTTTCCTTTTTTTCTGAGGGGTCCTCCCACTATTACATTGCATACAACTATCGAACAATCTCAGTCATTTAACAAAATCAGTTATGCACTCATTCCTCTCTTTTATCTAAGAGAGAGAAAAAAAAACATTTTCCCAATAATCAATTTCTCCCACCTAGTCTAGCATATTTGCACAGCCTGAATATTTAAGTGTCTGAGTCTCTGACTAAAGCAGTGTGGTATTCACAGAACTTTCTGTGCTGGGCAATTGTAATTTGTTCCACACTGCCTTGCAGCAATTCCAAAGTTCAGAATCCAAGTCATGGCACCAAATGTTATAGTACAAATTAAATAACAAAGAATTTTACCCTCGACTCGGTCAAGAATGATACTTTATGATGCACAAATTTCTTGTTTATTCCATAAACAGCACTGGTAGACAGCCTGCTAAAAGCTTTAGAATCAGTCTCAAGAAACAAAGAGAAAACTCTCTCTCTATATATACATATACATACATACACATACCGTTTTAATCAGCTGCATGCATGCAGAACTTTAATGTTACATTACTTTTAAGAAATTAAAATATTTAAATCTAATTTTGCTCATCATGATTCTCAGAGTTACACATGGATACTTCAAAAATATGCATTACAAAACATGAGACATCTTTGTTAAAATTTATTGTCCTTCAACCTTGTAACATTCAGTACCAGTCCACACTATCTCACAGAGAGCTTTGCAAATACTCATCTCCAGCCTGAGAAGGCTGGAGCCTAACTGTTAATTAATCTAGTTTATACAGATACCTGACACAATTCATTTATTTTCTGAAGCTAAGCTTTCCAACACAAGATAACATCCTTTAACACCTTCAGCTCTTATTTTGCATTCAGATATCTGTTAGTATACTATAGTTTGCTAATAGTGAGAATGCACTTGTAAGGCACTTAAATTATAAAGCTGCTACTTAATGAAACTATGTCTTGCATAATTGTGCATCTATTTTTCATTTTTCTCTTGCCAAACTTATCATAAACATTTTATTTGACTCAGTTGTGAAGAAACTGTAAGTTAATATGTATGTTTTTGTTGTTGTGTCTTTCGGCTTTTCCCAGTTAGAGGTCGCCACAGCGGAACTCCGGTCCACTAATGATTGGCAGTAGAGTTTTACGTACCAAGTTGTCAGCTCTGATACACAACCTCCAATGAAGTTACGCCCATTCATGCATCTCTCCACACAGAAGACGCTCTAGCTGAGAATCAAACAGGACAACATCTTACTGTGAGGCAACAATGCTACCGCAGCACCACCACTGCAGTTTATAAAGTTAATATGTATGTATTAAAAAATAAACATGAGACATAGCATTTTTCCATAACAATTATCACAGTATAGTGCACAATATAGCACGGGAGAGTAGTAGTGAAGCATTCCAACAGGACCAAACATTAGCAGTGGAACCAGCAGTGGAAGAACAGTGGTTAGAGAATAGGGATACATGGACAGCTGTGGTATTGTATTTGAGGCAGAACCAGTGGAATACGTAACAGCACTAGCAAAAGAGGTGGCATTTTCTCTATAACCATGGGCCACAACATGGGGAACACAGAATAAAAGTATAACAAGCGTTATCACAGTCGGCTTATGCAAGGCATTGCATGGACCGATCATGGAGTGGAATAGACATATTCATGTTTATGCAGATTTAAGCATAAACGTGTCAAAATCATCATCAGTTGCACATGTCATTGGAGGACAGAGGAAACAGGTGATGGACTAGCATATACAGTAGGGTTATAGGAGGCAAATTTTGTATCCACATACTCTTAGGGGAGGTTTTGTAAAGTCGGGAATCACATCCTATCCTGTGGTTGGGTTGAGTTTCCATACGGTGGATGCTAATGATGCTCACTGTGGTGGGTGGCAGTTTGTGGGTTTGATGCAGTCTGTGGCAAAGAAGACACAGAACTATGGGATGGTGCAAATGCTATCTGATAGGGTGTCCCATGGAGGAAACATCATTTTCTATGTCCTGGGTGATGGCCACACGCAGATGTGTTGATTTTTACGCCAACAGAAAATATTGAAGGTGTAGAATTATGGAACCATTCATAAGCAGGCTGAAGAGGGATTTCAGGGGGTTAATGCTGAGAGGGATTAGTGTCCTTGGTCATGTTACTGCTGGTTTCCAGGAATGACAGGATGCATACCCATAGCTGTTAATGAAGCCATCTTGGCAATGTTCTGTGGAGTTATGTTCCCGTCTGTCTCTCATCAAAAATCTCAAAGTAAAGCAACTGATTGCTTTATCAGAAAGGCTCATCCAGACTCTGCTACACTTTGCTGTGAAGGAAAGGTTAGTTTGCTTTTATTTTTTGTATTTTGTATTACTGTATTGCCTTTTTATATTTTGAATACCGTGGTTTGTTTTCTTTACCTTGTGTTGTACTTGCATTCTGCTTTAACAGCGTATTAAAACTTCAAAAGAGACCACAGCTCTGTCTCTTCTGAGTCGGAATTTTTTTCCCGCACTCCCACCCAGTTACAGTTGTTTTGTTAAATACCACTGTCTTTCTAGATGCCTGCCTGTTATGTTAATCTGCCCATATATCTCATTTCCTCTCTGCTTTCACTGGCTTATGTGAGTAATCACAAAATCATCATTTTTGAAATCCCTCCCATTCAACTATTTAAATTTATTGGCCATCCTATTGTATTCCATACTACCAGAATACAAAAGTGACCACCCCTTTCAATCCATCTTGCTGTCTTAAAAATAGTAACTCTCCACTAAACCTTAACTTTTTAAACAGGTAAAACTTAAGTTACCTACTTTCACATCTAACTTCTCTAGTGCACACTGCAGTTTGCATTTTTTTTTCATCTTACCTTTAAGCATCTCTGTGACTAGCACTTGCTCTAATATCTGCTGGAAAGCACTAGGAAGCCTTAAACTGATACAAGCACTCAACTCTCCTTGTTAATAAGGAGACATTAACAGTAGGCACTAAACAGCCTATAATTGCAAAGTACCTTGCTAAGGTAAGGGAAAACAGCTCCTGTACTTTACAAAAAAAAAAAAAAAGCACCAAACCAGGCATGTCCAAGGGTCAGCTTCCGGTGACTTCTTCTGTTCACCTGGTGAATCTGGGCATACTGGGGCAATGCAGCAATTGCTTCATGTACACAGACAACCCTCTCCTCCTACCACCCAACACTACAACCTGTGAGAGATGCACTTACATAGCCAAAATGGAAGCAAAGCTCTCTCCACCCAAGATTGTGCTAGACAGTCAAGAGGAGAAGGTTAACACCCACACTACACCTCAAGCAACACATAGCCCTTCTAAACCCACACCACCAACACCTACATATAGCAACACTAAATTCACATATGCAGAGACCCTTAGCTGTAACTTGTCCAAGCAACAAGGACCTCTGAAGCTGAAACGCAAACAAACACCAATCACAACCAAAGTGTCACATAGTTCACAGTACCAGTGTGTCACCCAGCAACAGCCCCTAAGGCAAGACAACGTACCTAACACTGTAGTCATAGGTGACTCTATAGTCCGGCACACTGATGTCCCACTCACCAGGTTGAACAAGGAGAAAATTACAGTAAGCTGCCAGTCAGGTGCCAGGATCCGCCACATAATGCATGCACTCAAGTCACTCCACAACAAGTACAAATATGACTTTCTCATTGTCCATGTTGGAGTGAATGACTTGAGACGTACATCCCTGGACTACATGAAAAGAGACATGGAAGAGCTCTCGGATCATGTGGCCCAGGCAGGTATGATCCTAGCCCTGAGTAGCATCCTGCCTTCGCCCAGAATTATACCACAATATAAGACCAAAATGATTGACTTCAACAATTGGCTAAGCTTCTGGTGTCATTTAAAGGGGATCCAGTATCTGTATGCCTGGGACGACATGATCGACAGACCACAATGCTTTGCCAGAGATGGTCTGCACCTGTCGCCCCTGGGATTCAGGTTACTGGCTAAGGCTTTTGCCACCCCTATAGTGCCTTTTTTAGGCAAAGTTCAAAGGACAAAACCACCTCCATAACAGGTACAAGCATGCAAAATCTGAAGGTAATGCTACTCAATGCTAGAAGTCTAAACCTCAAAATGCACTCTCTCGAGGCACTCCTAAAAATGGAGAACATTGATATCTGTGCAGTAACTGAGACCTGGTTCAAGGCTCCAGAGAGCACCCCTGTAATTCCAGGCTACAACTCTTACCACACTTTTCGGCCACCAAATCAGGACTGAAACAATAAAGGTGGAGGAGTGTCAATATTCACCAAGGATATTCACACCACCAGGCCAGTTGCCCAACACAATGCATCTAAAATTCTCCAGGTGCAACTAACACTAGGCAAGACTGCAATCCAAATTGTTGCTTGCTACAGATCCCCCAACATAACCCAAGATTCTTACTACACCTTTCTAAACATAATGGAAAATATTAAGATAGAACCAAACACCCTAATACTGGGTGATTTTAACCACCCTGCCATTAACTGGGAAAACTACTCATGTACCAACAACTTTGCCCAACGGTCCTTGGAATTCATAAATTCCAACTCCCTGGATCAACTAATCCATAGTCCCACCAGGGGCTCCAGTATCCTAGACTTGGTCATTATCAACATGGGAAATCGATACTCCACACCTATGGTCACCCCCCTCGTTAGTCAGGTCTGACCATAAGCTAATCACCCTTAACATCCACAACCCACCCCCAACCCCCAGTAAGGAAACCTCCATAAAATATTCTCCAAAGCCAACTTCATGCTACTCAAGTCAGAAGTGACAAACTTCATGACACCCATGCAGATGGGAAATGAAAGTTCAACTGCTGAATCCTACACTAAGGCACTGTATGAGCACATCCACTCATGCATGAATCGTGCCATCCTAAATAGAACCAAGATGCTCTCATCCAAAAAAAGGAAGCCAATCTGGTGGTCCCCTGCCATAAACAAACTTTACAACAAAAGGAAGAAACTGTTGCAGAAAAGAGAAAAATCCCAGGATGCAAAAAATTCCCTTACCAGCCTCAGTAAGAAACTGAGATCCCTAATAAAATCCTCCAAGGCTAGTTACGAAAATAAAATTGCCAAAGATTCCAAAGACATCCACAAGGCATTCTATAACTATGTCAAGAATCTAAATGGCAATGCTCAGATTTGCTCTGAGCTAAAACAGAATGTCATTAAATATACTGATCCCAAGGATATTGCCAATATCCTGACAGATCGATTCAGTGCCAACTTCACCCCCCTCTCACCCCCTAAATGTCCCATCTCAATACGAGAAGATTGCCAAATTCCGATAATAACGGCCAAACAGGTAAAAAATGCACTCTCCATAGCTAAGAATACAGCATCCATGGGACCAGATGACATCCTGGGCTGTGTACTACATGAACTGGCACCTCACCTAAGTGTCATGTTTAATCATAGCCTCACCTCAGGTTTTGTGCCCACTGAGTGGCGCAGAGCTACAGTTATCCCACTCTACAAGGGGGGATCCACCTTGGATCCCAGAAACTACCGTCCCATCAGTCTGATGAGCCTTATCTGCAAGGCCATAGAGCATATTATTATGGAACTTATAAACAAAGACATTGGCAACCTTCAAACACTGAACCCCACCCATTTTGGGTTCGTGAAGGGCCGATCTTGTCTCCTGAACCTGACTGACTTTTTCGAATCAGTCTCCAGAGCCATGGACAAGGGTAAGGTGGTCCACACAGCCTATCTAGATCTTGCCAAGGCCTTTGACACCACCCCCCACTCTGGAATCATAGATAAACTTACTAAGCTGGGCATTAATCCCTACATCACCTAATGGGTTGCTAACTGGCTTACTGATAGAACCCACACTGTAAAAGTAGCCGACTCCAAATTCAGCTCCAGACAAGTGACAAGTGGAGTACATCAGGGTTCAGTCCTGGGACCGCTCTTGTTTGGCATTTATGTCTATGAAGTACAGGCCAACACTAAGGGACTCTGGCTAACAAAGTTTGCAGATGACTGCAAACTGGGAGCCATTATTGAATCCCCAAATTATGTGGATACTCTACAAAAGGGCCTTACAGAAACTGATGCTTGGTGCCAGAGCCATGGGCTCAAGCTCAATGCCAAGAGATGTATAGTTATCCCCTTTGGGAAAAAACATGTACCCATGAATACCATATAGGTGGCAGTACACTAAACACTGAAAGTGTGATAAGAGACTTAGGGACACAGGTGGACAGTGGTCTCACCTTCGATAACCACATCGCCACAACAGTCAGGAAATCCTTCTATGTGGCACACCTCATCACTAAGGGCTTTTCATCCAGAAAAAAGGAGGTCATTGTCCCACTGTACTCATCCCTCATTAGACCCATTATAGAATACAATGCCCAATTTGGTATGTACCTCTCAAGACATTTGCAACAACTGGAAAGGCCACAGAAATACCTCACTAAAAGAATCACAGGCCTAAAGCAGATGCCCTATACTGACCGCCTTAAAAACCTCCAGCTATACTCTGTCGTATATCGTCTACTCAGAGGTGATCTCTGCTTAACATATAAGGCCATGTCAAACCCAGAGCTGTTGGACATGCTACACTTAAAGAAATCCCAATCCCTCAGAGCCACATGATCCAGGGATCTAAACCTTGTCATCACAATAAACAAAACATGCTGGAGGGATAGGTTCCTGACCCAGAGACTCCCCAGACTCTGGAATAGATTGCCCATACAAGTCAAGCAGAGTGCCTCTTTGGCCCTCTTCAAAAGAAACCTTGATGATTGGATGGGAGAAAGGAAATTCACCCTGGGGATCATGTCAGTTTTCCTACTAGACAGGGGTCCAGGAAAGTAAATAGTGTGGGAAGAAATAGCCAAGGAATTGTTATGGCTAGGCTTGTATAGGCCCTAAGGCTGACATCCTAGTACCAACGTATGAACCTATGAACCTATGACACACAGAAGCAGACCAGATAGTAGTTACCATGTGCCTCATCATAACATCCATAGAGGTAACATTTTCCACCACAGATATGAGCTGCAATATCTACTCCCCATCCATATACAAAACTCCATGTTACTGTCCAGGTGTTGTGCATCGTAACACAACCCGAGAAGCATACTCACCATCTCCTCCATACTGCTGATTGCAGCTGTCTTTGCATAGATCACTGACTGGTACATCCACTGATTTATGCTGAACATTATATTATTTCAGGGCCAGACCTGAATTCATGGCAGCAACACTCCCCCACTTCTCCCCTATAGTCACTTTGTACACATCAAAGGCAGTGTATATCTCACATGCTGTGTGGGCTGTGAACCCATGGAATGCCTGGCTGGGGCTGGCTTTTGCAGGACATCTTCCAAGCATGGGTGAGGTTGATGGGTCTATCTGTACCTCCACACATGCCTCTGATACTGGAAATGTGGGTGTGCTGTCCCACAGTAATGTTGAAAACAGTGTCTGTGTATCATCATACTGTGCCATGTACACTCTTTCATCATCATCATCAGCCTCTTCTTCAGCCACAGGTAATTAGCCAGCATCAGGCATGTGCTGGGCTCTCCACCAGTAAAACATATGAAATCATGAATCCATGATATCTTTGAAAATATTCACATATATGCTTCTGCCTCAACCCCATGGCAAACATACAGTTACACATTGCATGTCTATAGCATATCTTGACATGAAGGTTGTTGCAATTGCTGCCTAAAGGTACCTGAAAGAACAGATATGCAGAATGTTTGCAAAAAATCAATATAATTTCATATGTTGTACACTGTACAATATGGGCACATAGCTGGTACTACTAACTTTCTATATGCCTTACTGAAATTCAGGCTGTCATTGCCCACCTCCCCACATCAGAGTCATTCCCAGATATGAGGGTCTATTCCTTCACCAATGACTGTAACATCAGGAACTCCTCCTTTTTGAATTGTTTCTGTATTGATGGTCTTTACCCTCCAGTGAACATGCCCTTGGCAACTTCCCATACCTTGTCCTTTGCATGGGATACCAAATGTATTATCTTTCACAGCACCTTTAAAGAGACCTATTATGGCTGCCCAAAGCATCCACTTCCACACCCTTCAACAGGTTTTATTGATGCAAATTTACAGTTGCACTTTTGCCCTATTATCTGCGGTGGTGGTGCTGCGGTAGCATTGTCGCCTCATAGTAAGACGCTGACCGGTTCGACTCTCAGTTAGAGTGTCTTCTGCATGGAGACATGCGTGAATGGGCGTACCTTCATTGAAGGTTGTGCATTAGGGCTGGCAACTCAGCATGTAAAAATCAACTGCCAATCATTAGCGGACTGGAGTTCCGCTGTGGCGACCCCTAACTGGGAAAAGCCGAAAGACACAACAACATCTTTTGCCCAAGATGCATGTATGTTTGAGTTAGTTATAGTGGTAGAGTACATTATTAGATGTGTTTCTTTGAATATTGGTATCTCCAGTGCCACAGTATTATTGTGTAAAGTTCTGTAGTCCAAAGATTTTCTTTGTAAGTGTTCTCATGCAAACTGGTGTCCATGCTTTATATCATTCCAGGCCTCTCATGTGTCTGTCATGCTGGTGATGTAATTTAGTGATAATATCTCTAAATCTTAGTCAGAAGACAATAAACTACCCACACTAACTGGCACTATCCTCATCTGGCATGGTTATAGGGAAACATGCGCGGGCTATACTTGTGTATGTAGCCTGTCTTGGCAGGTAGCAACTTGCAATTAGCTGCAGTCCTTTGGTATCACCTCATTGCAATGCTACTTTATACTATAGCTTAAAATCCTGTTAATTAGACAGTCACTGAATAGGTATAGCTGGATGAAATAGACATTAATTATTCAAGGGAAAACAGATGAATCTGATATATATATATATATATATATATATATATATATATATATATATATATATACACACACACACACACACACACACACACACACACACACACACACACACACACACACACGCATGCTGTTCCATGCTGTGAAATACTTAATATTCAATACAGTTCAGTTTTGTGCATCAATATTAGATCTCCTTCCTAAAGTCTACAGTACATATGGGTAGATACCAAGCCTTTATAATATTTCTGTGGGTTAAATTCTGCATTCCGTATATGTGATTTGGTAAAGTAGCATTTAAAAGTCACATAGCTATCAGTGACATTGGTGATATAGATACAAGCATTAATGAGCACTGTACTCAGTTAATAGTCTAACCTCACTAATGTATATGGGTACTAAAACATGTCTCAGAGTTGTACTGTGCAATCAGTGGAGTAAAAGCATTTCCTCCTTATGGGTTTCACACTGTTATGAAAAGATAAATCAGTAGTAATGATGATGATGCCAATGTCCTTGCAGGAACTACTGGTTGGAATTGTTATCTAGTACATAGGAAGGCTACTTATTCCCAGATCTGAAGTCTATCACTATGCAGTTTTATATCAAAATTACTTCTACTGTTAATTACCCACCTTCATAGCTGATTAATATATTCCCGAAATAGAAAACATCCCTCATATGATTGATTATCCTGTTTTATGTTCAGCAACACTTTTATATGTAGCATATTTGTACTCCACAGGTTGTCTACCAAATAAGGCAAATAATGCTGTCCCCGTACTGACCTTGAAGAAACTTTACTCAGAACTTTGTACTACTAGAGAATTCACAACACGTTGTCATGGAGTGCAGTCTGCAATAGCTACTATTTCATCCATCATAATCTGTGCCCATTAATTTCACAGTCAGTTTTGGAGTTCAGTTGCCTAGCTTAACAAGAAATCCAAGGTTTGCTGTGCAACTGAAATGTCTCAGAAAGATACAAGTTTACATGACCACAATCTTCTTTTAAAACTGTGCCTATTGACATTAAGGTGTCATGTTACATTTATGGATAGAATACTTATGTACCAAAGCGTCTGAAAGCAATTGCTGATATGGGACATAAGAATAATAAGGTGATAATATTTAACATTACAATGATTCCACTTTCTTAAAAATAACCATAATGTCATACTCTGATGAAAAATTGTATAACATGTATGATGCTACTGAGTATGAAACACATTAGTCAAGTGATTTGGCATTAAAGATGCGGTGGTGGTGCTGCGGTAGGGTTGTCGCCTCACAGTAAGACGTTTATCTGTTCGATTTTCAGTTAGAACGTCTTCTGTGTGGAGACATGCGTGAATGGGCATACCTTCATTGAAGGTTGTGCGTCAGGGCTGGCAACTCAGCACGTAAAAAGCTACTGCCAATCATTAGCGGACCGGGGTTCTGCTGTGGCGACCCCTAACCGGGAAAAGCCGAAAGACGCAACAAATGGTTCTTTGATAGTTGGATATAAATTCATCGTTTTTGTATTAAAATGAAGGCCAATCTGTCTGCAGTGACTATTAAATTCCAAGAATGCACAGACCACTTGGAATTCAATAGGAATAAACTGTTCAACCACACTGGAAATATTTCACTTTCCTTTTTCTGGACATCATCAAAACTATCAAACACTTCCCATCATATGATTTTATAATTACAAAATCCAGCTCACATGTCAAAATCAACCAATAACTTTCAAGAAATGTAATACAAATGTTAAATAAATACTTTATAAATATACAAAAATGCAACCTATTGTTAAAATTCTCTGAGTACATAAATAGTTTTAAAATATGCTTATGCTAAACTGCTTAATATATGGAGTAATGAACAAAATCATTAACTAAAAATTATATCGTGTCACTAAGAAATGTTCAGAAAAGATATTATTGTGGGGTGTCTTTGTCTGCTTTTGGAAATAAATTAATAGTTTCCATTCTTTTAGAAGCAGATTTAAATGAAACCAACCATATTCTAGAATTATGAAAATTATCAACATTTGTTCTAGACTATCAGCATAAGAAATCTATGCACAGTGTGTTTTTTCTTCATGAATTTGAATGCATCATCACATCTGAAATTGTGACAAGCATTATTAAAAGAATGCTTTTCTCCAGGAAAATATTCTGAACATGATTAGAATGCTTATGGATTCCCACAGTATCTTATTATGGCTTGGAGTTATCATATTTGGCTCATGGAACTGTTAGATAATGTTGAGCAAATAGAGTTTAATTTATCTTTATTTATTTAATTTAATATATTTATTTATGTATTTATTTTTGCTTTAATATGTCAAAATGGACAGACTAGGCAAAAAACAATAACAGTGGAGGCTCTGGTAGAAATATTTCATCATGATGTTAGTTAAAGTGGTACTGCATTTTTAAAATAGAGAATGTTAATATTTGCAATGCTGATTTATAGGTGATACAGAGAGAGAGAGAGAGAGAGAGACGAAAATATTTACACAGTAGGGAAAACAAATATTTGCAAGGTAGCATAGAGTAAAATGCTGAAAAATACATTGGTAAGTTGACATGGTTACACAGTTCAAGGACAGTTTAAAACGAAGGTGTATAACAGTAATGCAGCATGCTGATCCTAGATTTAGAAGGTACAGAAATAAGATTTGGCTTGTTGCAGATGTGTAATTTCCAATTTAAGTACATTTGAATTGGTACTTTGAAGAGCAAATTTTTTGTGCTGGGAGCTGAATGCGTTTTATTTTGTAGATGGATGGGATGCCAGTTAATTTAGAGATGTCCTTAGAAAAGTGATGATTTCTAAAGTTAGCTGCATGTGATGTCAGTTATTCAGGTTTGGTGTTGTCTGAAATACTGGCAACTAGCTTATTGATGTACAAAATGTCTAAAGAATTCAGATAGTCCAACTGGTCAACAGTACCGACTTGCTGAGGTCATAATTGCAAGAGACTGTATAAGGCATGTATTTCCATTCTTGGAAGGCATCACTGAATGACCAATGGTACTTAATCAGGCAATGGGAATTTTCCAGGGAGGAAGCATTTCATTACATTGAGGAAACTGAGGTAAAATATTGCTGTTTTGCAATTCACAGTCACTTCTAGAAGGATTTGTTGTTTGCTAAACATTTCCCTGGAGCAGGGAGAGTTTGTACCACGTCCTGAAAGTCAGCTGTCTCAGTGATGATAGTAAAACCAAGTAAGCTTTAAACTGAACTTGTAGCTTATCACAAAATTGCACTTTTCAATGTGGAATATAAGATTTACATGGGCATTCGGGTTATCTTCTTCAGAGGGTAGTTATGAAGTTAATCTACACAGATCAGTATGGGTTTAGTAAAGGTAGGATAACTCAGAAGATGCAGAAAGGAAGGTTCAGTTGCTAGCAGCGTTTTTGTTCAGGACTGGGGGCTCTGCCTAGTTCCTCATTTTGAACACTGAAACAATGTTTGACAGATTGAACTGAAGTTATTTCTTTAATGTATGTGAGAAAGTTTGGGTTTCTAGATCATAGAAGGGAATTTTGAACAGGTTGCATGACAGGGCCCCAACAGTAGTTAAATGGTCATAATTGTTCTGGTTCCATGTGTCAGGGACAGACAATGTCGCAGGTTGCCTTTAATCACCATATTATCTGCTATGGTCATGCTGCCCTTTGCAATGGTAATACCCACTAATAGTAGGATGTGGAGTGTGCTTCTGAGGCAAGAAGAATATAAGAAGAGGTCATTTGCTGATGACTGTTTTTGAGGAGTTAAACCATTTTGTCCTAAATTTATGTAGTCAGTTGAAAGACCTTGGGTGAGTGGTCAGTTATGCCCTAAACAAGGCTAATGACAATGGTACTTTCAATAAATCACCATCCCAGAAGGTTTTTGAAAGTTGTTGTAGACAGCTGGAAGGCCAATCATCTTCAGATGTTTGGACAGTGATTAGTGATTGAGAAACGTAGTGCTGACTCTCTGGAAAGTAGAATTATGGACTTTAGAAGAAGTGAGGTCTTCTTTAAACACTTGAAAGTGGTTAGGCCTTTTTTCTGAACAACACATTTTAGAGTGAGAATGTCACTATTCCCAGTGTTCCCCAAGTAGTTGTATTTTTCTCAAAGTATAAGTCTGTTCCCCTCCAAGATCATCATGAACAATGGGAGAACTCAGTTTTGGAATGTATCTAGTGGCTTAAAAAGTATGCTATAGTGCTGGATTTCTTTTGAGACCTATACATTGTGTGGAAGTAGGGTTGCCTGACATTCAACAATATGTTAGGATAACATAGCTGATCTTTTGGCTTTTATGGCAACAGGAATAATATTCATTGCCTTAAAAGATGATAGAGGTGCATCACAACCTGACACCGCAGCTAGTAGGGTTTCCACATGACAGAGTTGGGTTCTGTATTGCATATACTAAGCCAATATAAGAATATGGGGGAATGATAAGTTCTAAACATAAGATAGAAAGCTCCTTCCTTTTTTTACTTTCCAATGGGCTTCTCTGTGTTAATTTTTCTCATTTTAAAAGGGCATTGGGTGTTTGGTCAGCTTTGTGGCTGAAAAGATGGTTTCAATTTTTTTGGCCACTGATTCTAATATCTTTCCAGGAGTCACAGCAGGAGTTTTATCTCCACAATAATGACAATTATAGGAATTTACATATCTGCCTTTTGATCTGGTCAAATGTTTGGGGTTGGTCAGGGCAAACCCCCCTTGACCTTAATAAAGGAGATGTGATTGCTAAATTAGATGAAGAGCTCAGTTTCTTATAAGGTATTGTGTTGCCAGCACTCTGGGGGGATATGGGAAAGAATGTTGGAGTGAGGCCTTGACAGTGACGAAAGCAATATATTTTAGAGGCTTTTGAAGACAAAAGGTTTGGTTTGTTAGGTCATTTTTAGCTGGAAGGTTCTACGTTTGTATTTCTATACACCACATTGGCAGACCTGCATATATCCCTGGGTATTTTCTTAATGTTGGCATTGTCAAGATGATTTTCTTCATAGAGGAAAGCACATTTACTTGGTCTGTAATGGCTTAGGGATTTTCTCAAAGCAGTAAGCCCTATATAGGATTACATTTGCTTCCCCCATCTCAAGATTCTACAAAGACAGTTAGGATTTTCCTTTTAGTAGTTCAAAAGTGTATTACTTGCAGATGGAAGTCTGGTATTACTCTGTTTATCCATGGGTGGAAAGCATGAGTGAGTGTTCCTGGAAATAAATGAATTAGTCAAACTAGCTAGAGGAAAAAGGCTATTTTTTTATCAATGTCTTAAAAAGGTTAGGTTTGAGTGTTTGCACCATCATTTACCAAGAAGACTCAATGGTAGCGGGGGGATTGGAGAGCTATTTTGGCATTTACTCACTTTGTTTTTTACTGCTTTTAGAGGAATGTATGTTTCATTAAGAGGGCTGTTTAAATACATTATTTGTTTGAGGGTCTAAATTTTGCAGCACTGTAATTTTATTTAAAAATATACTAAAAATATTTTGCAAAGATACAGTTTATTTTGTAAAGACCACATAATGCTAATAAAAAAGCTACTGTCCATTCTACCATGCTACATCTAAATACCCCCCCTAATGAATACAATCAACTAAACATACTCAAAGGATCATTAGTTCTGAAGCCATTTCCTTATATTTTTAGACAACAGGTCAGAACCCACAGTTTTGCACTTTCTTCTTCTTTTGTAAAAACCTGTTATGCTCCAGTACTGACTTACGTCACTAATTGATTAATATCTGCAATGTCTTATAACAACCTTTTGGAGTTGAACAGCACATCAATGCTGCAACTACATAGCTTTTCCCTTTTTTGGCTATTTCTGTTGATCTCATCTCTTGTATTCCCTTGATAGCCTTTCTTCTATTTTTTAATCTGTTTTGTTTAAAATATGAATATTGATAATAAAACGTATTAGTAAGGATACTTCCATTTAAGCTACTATATGTTTCAGGTTTGTTTTGTTGTTTGACTTCTATCGCAGTCACATAAAAAATGCTTTGTTGCACTGAACCATCTTAATTTTGTACTTTGAAAACATGTTTGAAATAGAATGTCAGATCTGTCCTGACTCTATTATGGTTAGTGTTATAAATCAGTCAGCATCCTATTAAATGTTAATTCACTATTTGTTTAATAATGAATTGCTTAAGTACAGTATTTATACATGAAGGCAATGTATTGTCAACGCTTCTATTAAGTAAGCATTGTTAAGTGTTATTAAGTTTTGCATACATAATTGCATACATAAAAAATTAATTCAATGTCATTTGATCGAGAACAGATGAATTATTTAGCATGATGCAAAAAAAATATCTCCTCCGCAGACTGGAGGTGTATGCCTGTTTTTAAAGCATTCAGATAAATCTGTCTGAGTAACTGATGGATTTGTGGGAGTTAATAACTTTTTCATTCTTTTGTGTAAAGAATAAGGAATGCTAGAAGAAACCCAAGGATTTCTCACCACACATATGCTCTACAAAAGTCTAATCTTGATTAACAGTAAAGCAGGAACTGATAAGATATACTATTAAGAAACAAACTGAAGCAAATAAATGATAGCCTGGTCTATACAATCCATTCATCGATTCTGCAGTCTGTACTTGATTTTTGTTTGTCTCCGTAATCATTTTATTTCCTTGCCACTGCTTCACTGGAACTCACAAATGTGCCAAGCTGATAACATCTTCTGATAGATAATTCTTCACATCACTTATTGTTTTATTGTGTGAACAGCACTAAAACTCTAACACTTAATTTCAGTGTATTCAGTTTTTCATCCTGTTGCCTATTTATTTTCACAGAGTTTCTGATAAAGCCATTGTAAAATTCCAGTGGCACTCCAGGGCAACATGTAGTCCATCTGTGCTGTTTCACCGGATGCACCCACACAGGACTCAGCCCCTGTGTGGTGGTGGTATCATTGTCCACCCTTATGGAAGTGCTGTATTCCAATGATTATTACAGATGCATCTTCCCTTGTAACTCAGGATTCCGTTTAAAAAGGCTGACAAGACCTATGGACTGTTGGTCATATGAGCATGATTGAGCACACCTCCACATCTAGTTTTGTGTAACAATGGTCAACATTGCACCCATTCCATTGGTTTTATCTGTATTAAATTGATTACAGTTTTAATGCACATTTTTGTATGTGTACTTTTATTTGAATATCAATATTTAAACTACATTTTGAAAGTTGTAAATATTAGTACAGCTAAAAGTCATCAGATATGTCAAACAGTTGAAAAATACAGGTAATATAAAATAAGTAACAGTAAACAATCCAATAGCAATCAAGTGACAAAACTGTTAACCAGATTAGCTAAAACGTATATGTGTGTGTGTGTGTGTGTGTGTGTGTGTGTGTGTGTGTGTGTGTGTGTGTGTGTGTGTGTGTGTGTGTGTGTATATATATATATATATATATATATATATATATATATTTATATATATATATATATGTGTGTGTGTGTGTGTGTGTGTGTGTGTGTGTGTGTGTGTGTGTGTGTGTGTGTGTGTGTGTGTGTGTGTGTGTGTGTGTGTATATATATATATATATGGGTCCTCTTCACATGGTCAGCTTTTCACAAAGTCGACTTTCATATGGCTGAGACCATATGATCGACTTCTGAAAAGCTGACCATGGGGAACCACTATCTCCGTACAGTGTGGAATGGGAAAATTTCCCACTTCCGCACTGTAGTGTGATCTCGGAGTTGATATATTTAAGTTATGGGGGGTGTGGGGGGCGGTAAGTGTTCATTGTGTTTTTTGTGTCTATTTTACATGGTCGGTTTTTTGAAAGTCGATCATATGGTCTTGGCCATATGAAAGTCGACTTTATATAGCTAAAACTCCACTAGAAAACCTCCTCAGCTGGTCTACCCGCCATCTCCCCCAAGAAACTATCATCTTAGGTGATTTCAATATTGACTGGCAATCCTGTTCTGGCAACAATCCAACCCATGATGTACACCTTCATGGCTTCACCCAACTAGTCCAGTTACCAACCAGGATAAATAAAAACTCCAGCAAGCACACTACCCTGGATTGGATGCTAGTCAGTAAGAGCCCCCAGTCATATATAACAGGCTGCTTATCAGATAGCCTCAGTGATCACTCCCCAACATTCCTACTCAAAAAATACCTATACCAAGGTAAACCTGTCCTCTATTGTCAAATATGTAAAAAACTAAACTTTAACCCACTCACATTCATCTCATCCCTGAAAGAATGTAACTGGCATACTCTAAAGTACCTCAGTCTAGATGACGCAGTTGAATTTTTTAATACTACCTTCCTGAACATACTTAATTACCATGCCCCCATAAGATTTTCCAGAACCAAAGCACAACCCTCCCCATGGCTACAGAAAACCACTAAGTCAGAAATGAAAAACAGGGATAAAGCCTGGGAGCAGTGGCGCAAAACCAAAACCCCCTCAGCTAGACAGAAATTCCTAGAACTACGCAATAGAGTCAAAAAGCTAATAAAACAGGACAAATTCCAATACTACCAGTCTGCCCTAGACTCCTCACAACACAGCCCCAAACAATTCTTGTCCTCCATAAACTCCATCCTCCACCCAGGTAAAGTCAGTACCCCTCCTCCTAACATCCCTCACTCCTCAGAAAATATTGCTACCTCATTCAACACACACTTCACCCAAACCATACTATCACTAGCTAAACAACACAACCCCCCTCCCCTCCAACCCACACCTGCAACTAGTAATCTCCCCACTGCCTTCTCTTTTTCTCCTGTACCTACCTCCAACATAAAAAACTCTTAACTAAACTTAAACCCACCAAATTAGCAGCAGACAACCTCCCAAGTGAATACCTACAAATCGCAGCTGATGCTCTGGCCTACCCAGTATCCATCTTGATTAACCGATCTCTGTCAGAAAGTTACGTTCCCACACTGTGGAAAGTATCACATATAATTCCCCTTCACAAAGGCGGACCCTCCACAGAACTAACCAATTACCGCCCCATAGCTATTCTCTCTCCACTCTCCAAAATACTAGAGAGATGCAAACACTCTCACGTCTCAGACTACCTCCTTACTAACA